>NC_091824.1:53197179-53497179 GCF_038994185.2 Dermacentor albipictus
TCTCCGCAAAACCATGGGTTTAGTGTATAGCGGGAACAAAGAAGCTTCTCTTGTTAACAGCGAAGCTTCTTTCTCTAGAAAAAGGAATTGCGAGCAAGATGTGCGACCCTGTTTAGGTTTTTCACCATGGCTTGCTTACTTCCTACTGCTCGACTCTTCGACGAAGTTTCCAACCAATAAAGCATATATTGAAATATATCATTGAATCGTCGTATGAAATCCTGTATAGAGATTGTTTTTAATCGTATTACGTTGTGTCGCAGGTGCGGTTCTGGATTCTGAGCACTGGACACTGATAAACCAGCTTTGATGTTAAAACAGCTTTCAACTATTTTTTTATATTTTATAATAGGTAATATTTAGGATTAAGCCAGTGGGAAGACTATCACTTCATGTCGTTCATCAATGTGAAAATTGGCCAATCCTCCCGCATTCGCATGCAACAAATATAAAAGGTAGCCACCGAAAAAGCACGCAGGGTAAAATAAATGTGTTTGTTCTTACAATTTTCTTAGGAGTAATAATGCCCTTACTGATTGCCGCTTTTCGCAATTCTAAAACTCACAGAGACCAAAGAGAAAATTGGAAGATCTAAATTAGGGGCCTAGGTACCACGCAGTGCCGCCCTTTTATCACTTAACCTTCCAAAATAAAATAAAATAAGCTCAACCCCTAGCTTTACTTTTCCAACATCCCTTGCATTGGTCCCTGGGTGGTAGTTGTACGGCTCGAAGATTTTCCCCGATGCTGCCCCGAGGCTGGCTTTAGGCTCGCAACCACTTTGGAAAGGGAACGGGACCAATGCATCCCAGTCTAATTCATCCTGCGCTACTTCATCGTTATTTTCTTTTTTTCTTTTTTGTTACAGCCAAAGACAAGGGGCACGACGAAAAAGGCAAGTTTATCTTACTTTGGTTGTGGACTGACATTTCTTTCTTTCCCCTGTTAAGAAAAATATAGCGCAGAGGAAAAACATTTACTTCGGGGCCAAATAGTGCCGGAGTTCTGCTAAGAGCGTTCGTGTGTAGGCTGGTGGAGTTCATTCTATCCTATTTTCCCTGGTGCTGGCCACGCGTTGCACTTTCGCGGCGCGACGCTGGAGCTCGCTAAAGGATGCCTAATGATGCCCGCGAGACGTTTTAGTTCTTTGCTATCGGTCTCGTTGATGTACTTTTGCTTTTCGTAGCTATATATAAAAGTGCTGTACGTAAAGTGGCGTATAAAAAAAATCGCTTACCCTGTGTGTCATGTGTCCTAGCCGGCCTTTCTTTTTTTTTTCGTATAACCATCTTGCGTTATACAGAAATCGAGTGATCTCGAATGTTGTAAACATGGAATGCTGTATACCACGCTCACAACATGCATGCATCCATCCATCCATCCGTCCATCCGTCCGTCCAACCGTACATAGCCAATGGGGCGCAAAGCAGCCACCAACAGCTTCACGAGACATGCGCAGGCCTCACACTAGATGCTCGCACACCAGCAGGGCGCGCAAGTGGGGCGTGACAGCCCACGGCGAGCCGTGTATAGGCGATGAAACCAGCACGTGACCAATTACATCAGACAAGCAGCACATATGCGACCTTTATTTCTCTTTTTTACCGACATGGTTTATAGAAATATTGAGAAAGTGGAGCAGCTACATTTTAAATTGTTGTTTGATGCCAATCTTTATGTGGCAGTTTGTTTATTCATATAATTATTACTAATCTGTGAGCTCGTAAAAAACATCAGCCTTGGCTTTTAAAACGAGATGTGCAGACAGAGATCTTGAAATGCGGGTCCTAGAGACGGTAGGACCAATTGAATAAGGGTTGTTTTTTTATCGAACAATGTGTCGAGGGGCGCTAGATCCTGGTGAATAAGCAGGTGGTACGTCAATCTAGTTTTACAAAATAAGTACAGGTATACGTCGATTGGTGTTAGACAATCACGCTTCTGTTGGCTAGCCCTCTTCTATCAATTACTGCATTTCTTTATTTGCAAAGCTCTTGGCCTGTCTTCTTCTTTTACAATACAGGCTTCCGGGAATTAAGTCAATCCTTGCTTTTTTTTGTAGTCCACATCAAAATACAATGTCATCCTTTGGCGTTGTCACATTCCCGCCGATTTGCTTAGTTGCTTTGTTGTTATACTAAAGAAAACAAGCCAACCTTCACAATTCCGTAGTGAAGTCCCCCCCCCCCCCCCACCCAATAGAAAAAAAAATAACAAAAACGAGAACAGCATAGCATAAAGGGGAGAAAAAGAAAGACACGAAGTCTTGCGGAAGGAGAACGAAAAGGAAGCATATGTCTCCTTTTAAAAAGACAGGCTGAAAGGCGTCGAACCAAGCAGACAAGACAAAGCAACTGACAGAGCAAGTCAACCTAGCGCTCCTCCGCCTACCTTCCTCCGCGACGCTTCGCCTCGTTTCTCGAGCCCTTACGCTAACGTAGCTATACTCCGCTAGGTAGCGTTATTCCGCCGTGGGCCCTAAGCACTCTCCTTCGTACTATATCCTGCGTGCGATTCTCTTCCCCTTCAGGCGCCTTCCTCCTTCGCTTCTTTCTTGGTAAGCGTAACTAGGGAGGCAGCTACACTTGCGCGTAAAATAAAAGAAACGCGGCCTTATGTACCGAGGGCTGGTCTTTCGAAAGCGGTGTCACCGCATAAACGCAGGAAATGCCGGGGAACATGCCTTTACGTGTGACCGTATTAGAAACAAAACCTAAAATTTGGCTGCCCAGCTGCAGTAGGCGAATCATTCAAAGCGATAGCAAGGTCATGCTCCTCACGCCGTATTGTAGCAATTCGTTGAGGCTACATGTTGTGACGCAGTACACAAGACCGCTACTACTGAACAATAAGAACACCACCGTGGCAGAAGCCAGGAGTCTCACTACGCTGGCGCGATGAGAAACGCCTGCAGTGGCACATACCGGAATCGCACATCGATGGTGGATTATATGATACCGACAAAGAACTCAGCGCCCGCTAAAAGGATTAGATACTTTTAGCTTGATGTTTAGAGCCCGTTCCACTCATACCAGGGAATGCGCCACCGTGGACTATAGAATCACTTAAGTATTGTTATATAAAAAAAAAAGTCGCAGTTTCGCCCGAAAGGCGAACCATCGAATGGGATAGCAAATTATCAGACAGGCATGCGAAGTAAGGATAGCTCATTTATCGGCCGCATCAATTTGTAAACATTCCTTTGCTAACTAAATTAACAAGCATGGTGTCAGCGCGCTAAGCAAATATGAACACGTCACGCTCGATGACCGCGGGCACTCGCTGTCAAAACGCTGGCGGGAGGAAACGCGGCAGCAGCGACGAGTGACGCGATCTTCGTGCCGTCTGTCGCTGAAGTGAGCGCCGAGAACACACAGGACGCACAAAGCTACGACCTGCCAACGTAGCTAGACTCTGCCTCCAACGCAGATAGTTCTCGACATACGGCCGTGCGACCGCGCGCCGCCGCCACATGTGCAGTTGCAGCCGGAGTATAGAACTCCGCCGTTGCCTAGCAACGTTGGGTGCCTCGTGCGCGACGGAAAACGGCGCGCTTCCTCTCCGCCGCTCTCCGCTGTCGCTTTCGAGCAGGCGAGGTTGAGCCGTCGGCACCTCCTCGCACGCTTGCACTCTCACGTGCAGCGTAGGACACGTGGCGGCGGTGTTATCGCCCTTGGACTTTATGCGGAACCTCACAGCGGCGGCCGCGACGACGGCGACTACTGAAATACGCTTGGAGTGCCCATGTCATTGCTATCACAATAATAGGCGTGCTTACGTCAATACGCTAGAAGCGTATGGTATTGACTTACCCTACTGCATAAACCTATACGCGTTCATTTACACGAATTCGCATTTTCCTGTCCAGCCGCATAATGTCATCACGTGTCATATTCGAAAGTTAGCGCTCTCACTTCTGATAAGTGTGCTTCCGCAGTCGCGTTGTGTAATGCAGCGAATGTACCTGAAGGGTGTCGCCTTCATTCGTTCAGGTTCGCCTTCATTTGTCCGCGTTGACTAATTTCCGCGACATTGTCTTTTTCAAACATACCGTATCGTTTCAGCATATTAAGATTTCCAGCATGTTGCCTTGTCCAACGCTAACCAAGCGCGGCCGTCTTGGCTTCTATCTTCTCAAAGTGGGCTTGACCACGCTGACGCCGCGAATCAACTCACCGATATTCATTTTACCTATTATTGACAAAAGTGAAATTGTTTAAAAGTGTGAAGTTTACTAACGGGCGAAAATATATCGCGTGAGGCGCGCTTCATGGGTCGCCACTTTCGTTTTGATGTCGCGCGGTGCGGCATCGGCCGCCTCAGGTTGGTTGGCCGGTTGTCGTCCCGTTCAAACTTCAAACCTCCTCACGCAGCCTTCATTTTCTTTTCTTTAGTAGCATTTAACAAAGACATAAATAGTGACGTTTCCCGGATATATTTACTTTGTATTACAGGGTTAGATTAAAGCAATGTGAAACACTATTTCAAATTGAGAGTATTTATTTTTATGTTAATGTTGTGCATAGTGCTTATTAGAAACACTCTCGAAATACGCAGTGTAACCTGAGCATGCATGGAGGTTTTCGAAGACCACGTCTGTTAGTTGCTTGAATACACATTTGGCTCCAATGACGGTGGCGTCCGGGGCAACGGAATTCCTTTAAGGGTGGCACGTGACATCACTTTTTTTGTGTAGTTACTTGTATCTTCTCATTAGAGAAACCTTCGCAAAGCTTGTTTGGTCCCACAGTCTGGCTGGCTAGTAACGGGACCAATTGTTCGCCATACCTACGTAATTCGGCCAGCGGTTACCACAGTGACGAAAGGAAAACAAAACTGAATACAAATATTAGAAAACACATGATTAAATTATGCAAGGGATAACAGCAAAGATGTTGACCATTTGGCTAATTAAATCACTTGTACAATGAAAATTCATAGGTGTCTGAGAATTTTCCGGCTTCCCAGCAGCTGCAGATTATGTAACCGTAATTTTTTCCTGGAAACGGTGGCAGCGAAGGCCATGCACGAAGGCGATCATTCTGGTCGTTTTTTTTAATTTTTTTTTTTATTGCAAGGAACCCATTGGGTCGCGCCGCTACTACTAAGGCAGGCCTAAAACGGCAACTGGAAAAGGGGTTCGTGCTTGAGTTTTCGCATAACAGAATTCTGTTTTCTCGTATATTAAAACTACAGTCCGATGCTATCATGTCTGTAGGCTGCGTGTAAGTCGTACTTAACGAATTTGCTGATGCATTTTACTTAGAAATACAGTTGGCTACGCAATGCCTGTGCGCCACGTGGAGTACCTGCGTGGTTCGGGTAACATGGTTTGGGAGGATTTTTTCGGCCGTGAATGCCGACCACGGATTTGCTGAGACCCTGAGCCCTTAACACTATCGCGCTAAAACCCATATCACCCAAAAGGCAACCCACTCAGGGAAGCTTTCAACTTTTGCTCATCTTTCATTAGACTGGAAAGAGAAATGTTACTCCTGCGCAATTTCTGGATGATCATTGCTCAACTGGTTCTTGCTCTTACGCATTGTGAACTCCTGAGTATTCGTCCCGGTTGCCTGAGTTCGTTTGCGCGTGTTCACCGTTCTCTGCATTGCCGTGTAACGCCGTTTTAATCTTGCCTGTCGCATGTAGTTGGTGAAGTGCTTTCGACAATGCCACAAGTTGCCACGGGTAGCGGTGCGCCATTCCTAGTTATCTACTTTCGGGCAGCAAAGCTTCGCATGAAGATGCAGCATCTGTCAAGATGGATTTAGGAGCGAAATGAAATGAGCGGCCGTCTAGGAACAGACAGTATTTGTTCAGAGAGTACTGCTCAGACACAGACAGTATTCCTCAAGAAGAATTACACGTCTTGAAAAAGAATGCGTCGCTCAAGTCGGCTTCAAGTGATGCATGGCTGCATGCTGGTGCGCATTTCTCTGAGTCAAAGTCTGAATAAAGAAAGATTCAGAGTAAGAAGCAATAAAGCGGTGGGCAGGCGCATTAGAAGCTGCGCTAACCTAAATATAAATGATGCAGGAGAAACGTTGCTTCATAAAAACACTAAGTTCATCAACAGCCGCTTATTATCACTTTGTTATCTGTGCACTTACCTTTCCACCGTGTAGGGTAGCAAACTGGAAATTTCTTCTATTGTAAACAATCCTGCCTTCTTGATCTATTTCACTCTACCCCTCTATTCCGCAATTGTAACAAGAACTGCGTTCAGCATATCACTGGGGACCGGAGACAGGAGGGCCCTAAAATGAGGAGGGCGAAATTAGAACTAATATACAGAAAACCTATCGCATAATGAGTCGCAAGAAAGAGTACCAGTCAACTGCCACGGGGACTTATGCACAGTGGCTGCGGTTTTATTCATCTGCAGTACATTACCAACGGCAACTTTGGATGTTTCCCTTCTTTTCCAGTAAAACACTTGAGCCGACTTATAGAACTAAATTGCATCAGGATCATAGCTCTTTGCTACTGCCGATGGTAGGTTTGAGTGTCAACTGGCCAATATATATACATATATATATGTCCCCGGTGCCACTTCTATGCAGAAAGCTGCATCCGAGAAGCAGAAGGACGCGCAGCGGTGCGCAGATGAGCTCACGAGTTCGGGAGGTGAATCGAAGATCAGGTGGTCACTACGTGCTCTAACCTTTAGCGTTAGCCAATGCAGAATTCAAGCAATATGGGAACACTTGCTGCTTCCGTAGCGGTCAGTCTGAACCGTATATTTTCCCGCAGTGAATTGGAGTGCCGAAAATCGGGTGCGCATCGCCTAATGCGTAATCAAGAAGACGGCTGCGGTGGTTCTTTGTTTGTGCCAATTTAACATTTTATTGGAACACCAATGCAGTGTTTAGCGTCAGCCAAACAAAGCGGTGAACTTCATACGAAGATATCAAAGACAGAATCAATGTAAACATCAATATGTTCTTCCACAGACTGCGAACGGTTGAATATGCAGGATAAGTCTCGCATATAATTTATGCGGCTTCTGCACAAGAAAGACAGCAGGCAATAATTTATCCCTAACATGTCACAAAACAAGCCGTGCCGACAAAAAAAAATTGCACATTGATTAAGGCGTGATTGGGCAAGGTGCTGCGCAATACAAACAAGGAGGAGAAGAGCACAATTAGGGACGCAGATGCGCACATGTGCCCGTCTTTGCGCTCTACTCATCATTGTTTATAGCGCGCAGTAACTTGCTTAACGATGTCCGACCGATTAACCCAAGAACATGCACCCGTTATCTGTGACGTCGTTTATTGGCAGTATAACATACACACACACAAAAAGAAAACATGAACATGTGGGCCTAGGACGCTTAAAACACATATTTGTACTTTTAAAAGTGCGCTCTCTGTATAACCGCCCCCATAGAGCTTGAGAATAAAGAACCCTTGTCTCGCCTTAAGGCTTCACCTATTAAATGCAGAAATAAAGAACTGAATGTCGAAGGAAGAGGTCGGAAATGACCGGTAGACAGCAAGCACTGTAGTAAAGAACAGAAAGGGAAATGAAACCATTGCCTTGTGGGTAGCGAATCTCTCGCTTTTTAAAGAAAGACGAGACAGCATGAAACGGAAGTGAGAGAAAAAAGGAAATGCATTGGTTGACTAGAAAGAAGGTCGAAATCGTGGGAGGTAAGACGGAGGGCAAGAACCGACCGGCCCCGAACGACATTCCAGTGACACTCCATCAAAGGTAGCAACTTGTTCTGAAGGCGCGTGTTCTGGTTCCTGCGTACTTTCAGTACGTTCATCAATCTAAACACAGAGGAGCACAGCTTTTATGCACAGCCTTCAGAAATGGCAGCAGTAGGAAGACAAGTGGCGAGCAGGTTAACATATACCTCAGCTCCGCACATTCCTTCTGCCCTAGCTAACACGCAGCAGAGCGCTCCTTCCCTTGGCGGGAGTGAGATGGAACCACCAGTACCATTCAGGCGATATATTTCTTTTTTTTAATCGTTTGTCGTTGCTGTAGGCGATGTGAATTTTGAATCATTCAGGTGGAATTGGCAAAATATCTGGCTCAAAACGCCGTATAGACAGCAAATTACGGTCAAACGGCGTTCTCCTCCCGCGGCTCCTTTGGTGCCTCGATGCCCTCCCCGCCAAGGAGGTTCACCTTTTAACGCGACAGGGTTAAGGAGCTCGTGTCGCAGAAAAGCCGGTGTCGTCGGCATCGGTGTCGATGTCGGCGGCGTTGGCCGTGAGCGATAAATCCCAGCAGGCACTTCATGTATAAAAAATGGCTGTGGCTTAGCTAAGGTTAAGCCCAGGATGCGAAGCATACTAGCCTTTATTTTAGTTGTTGAACCACTGTTTAGCCTGGTGAACTGCTGTTGCTTGGCTATATTTGGTTCGGCTAGACGAAGAAACAACTCATGCGTTACTCTTCTTCACCTTCAAGAGTGGAACGCGACAGCGTTCCCGTCGACCCGCCAAGGGGTGTAAGACAATGGGCTACGGCGCAGCGACTACGCGCCCCGCATTGGACGCGGTGAGCGTCGAGCAACGCAGCGGTCGGCGCGGCAACAAAATGTGCGCCTGAGCAAGCGACGCACGCCTGAGCCTTCGAAACAGCTCGTTTCTAAGGCAACACCGCATTCACTAGAGGCGCTTTTGTACCGCTTTGAAGCATCGTACTCGTGGCTCAGTGGAGAAAGAAGAAGACGGCGTTCCGAACGGTCGCTTTTCTCATGTTCTCCGCTTCAAAGGATTTATCGGCCCCTGGCCGAGGTGCTGCTCAGGCTTCAGCCAGCAGCAATGACTACCGTGTTGTGTTACCCCGTCTTCCTACCGGTAAGCTGGTTGTGGACTCCGTTTTCCTGCATGCTGACTTAAGTGGTCGACCGTACCGAGCCCAAGACTTCAGAGACGCCCTTCGGACCGTTATTGACCTGAAGGAAATAAGTTCCATCGGACAATTTCAGATGTCGCACGTGTGGATGGTGACGTGCAAATCAGGGATGACAAAATCAAAGCTAGTCGCATGCGGGGAATTATCCGTAAAAGGTAGACGCTGCGTCGTCATTGATCCTGAGCCCACGGAAGTTAAAATGAAGCTTTTGTGGCTTCCTGGGCGTTTGGAAGACGACTACATTCGAGATGCGCTCCAGGCTTACGGGAAAGTCAAGTCTATATAAGCAGAAAGCTGGAGAGTATCGGAGATGGAAGAAATGCGTACGCTAAATCGGGACGTGGTGTTGAATCTTGCCGATGGAGTGAGCGTGGGGGACGTTCCACATCTACTACCTGTTTGTGGAGTGCAGAGTCTCGTATTAATTCCAGGCCGGCCCCCACTTTGTCTGCGCTGTAACAAGGTGGGGCACATTCGTCGAAACTGCAGAACCCCACGTTGTGAAACCTGCCGGCGCTTTGGTCACACAGCTGAAGAATGTGTCGTAACATACGCCGATAAGTTACGACACAGAACAAAGCCTCCGGATGAAAGCTTGCAAGAACACATAATGGACATTACGGAGGTTCTTGACGCGACGGGAGACGTTCCCTCTTCCGCGGAGACCCGCTGTGCCACTAAGGCCCCTCTGCCTGTTGAAGACAGTCACAATGCCATCGCCCGTGAATGCCAACTGCCCACTGCCAACTGCCAACAATGCCAACTGCCCGTGAATAAAGAAAGTAGCGAAGAGAAAGATGACCAACCGAAGCAACAACCCAAAGGAGCACCCGCTACCACGGAGCCAGCTGCTGCCCAGCAAGCGAATGAGGGAGCCGGAGATAACTCATCTGATTCACCCAAGCAACTCGACACGTGCACTGAGCCGGCAGAGGACAGCCGAAGTAACGCGGATACTTCAATTCCGAAGCGCCGTGCGACCAATAGATCGGAATCGAGCACAGACAGCGAGACGACCAGTACCACAAGAAAAGCACGTCGCCGCAAAACATCGAAACACTCAGGAAAGTGCCGACGATCACGGTCCAGAAGGCCAGGTGGGGTTTCGGAGGGAGCCTCACCGTTGCCCTCTAGGACCGATCACATAGATCATTAGGTCCAAATACTTGGTAGTCACCATGGCCCTGTCCCAGCAACTTCAATTCGCAACCTTGAACGTACGAGGCCTTAGGTCTTTGCAGAAACAGGCGCAGCTTCGCCGGCTTTTGTCTAGGAAGCGCCTCGACTTCGTCGCCGTGCAGGAGACGAAGATTGAGAGTGACGACGAGACAGAAAGGGCTTTGCGACCTTTTCTGTCTGAGTATAATGTTTGCGTTTCACACGCTCTTGGTTTATCCGCGGGCTGTTTCCTGTTTCTGAAAAAGAGCCTACTTTATTCAGCTTTTAGTTATCATGTCGACACTGAAGGTCGATATATATGTTGTGATTTTGTGTTGCAGGGTGTGCCATGGCGCATAGTCAACGTCTATGCATTTAATGACGCTGCAAAACGAGCTCTTTTATTTGATACTGTGTCTAGTCTATTGGACTGTGATCGCTGCATGGTTTTAATGGGAGATTTCAATTGTGTATGCGATCCGAACGATCGAAGCGGCCATAACACTCAGCGGGACAGGAGTGGTGAAGTTTTGTCTAACATAATAGAAAATGCAGGGCTCGTTGATATAGGAGTGTCGGGACAGGGAGCTCGCTCTTATACAAGAATTCGAGGTCATTCCTACGCCCACCTTGATCGGATTTATGTTTCTTCATCACTCCTCTCTCGAGGACTATCCTGCATTACTATCCCCGTTTCATTCTCTGATCATTGTATGGTTATTGCAAACATTGGTGAAAAATTTGTAACTAATTTCCGACCACAGTGGGCACTCTGGAAGCTTAACTCTGAGCTCCTAAATGATCAGGAATTTATTAATCGCGTGCGCATGGCTCTAACCAATTCTCTGTCTAGTGACTTGCCATTATTTGCTGCTTGGGAACTCTTTAAACAAGAGGTTCGTACAGTGGCTATAGAAATTGGATCGGTGAAATCATTCTATAGAAAGAATGAAGAAAAAACGCTTCTTAAGAGCCTATGTAGCCTTTATGAGATTGAATGCGAAATGCCAGGCACTTACATTGTTGACATAGAAAACATTAAATGTGAGTTACAAAAGTATGACGCACTGCGTTACAGAGGTGCGCGAATTCGATCTCGAAACATGCGCGCTCTGCAATCTGAGCAACCAACACGTAAGCTTTACTTGACGATCGACGTCACGGTATTTCCAAAGTAATTCCGGAAATATACTCTGAAGGTAGTCTTCTAACAAATACTAATGACATCATTTCTCAGTTCGAAATTTTCTACACTATGTTGTTTAGTGCCCCTCCGAATGATCACGATGCAAAAGTTTTAGAGAGTTTTGTATCTCTTGTAAAACCATTACAGGATGATGACTGTGCAGTCATCAGTGGTAGCCTTACGATTCAAGAAATTGAGCTAGCTATTGATCAGCTGCCTCTGTCGAAAACACCCGGCCCCGATGGACTTTCAAGTGAATTTTACAAAGCTTTCAAATCAGTTATCAGCCCCATATTATTGGATATTTTTATTACAAGTTTAGAAGTTGGCGCCCTTCCGCAGTCGTTTTGCAAAACCCACACAGTATTAATTCCCAAAAGTTCAGATAAAGAGAAACTGCGTTCTGTTGAAGGCTATCGACCAATCACATTGTCAAACGTGGATTACAATATTTTTGCGAAAGTTCTATCTAATAGATTGCAATTTGCGATGTCAATTCTAATTGGTTCCCATCAGACGTGTGGAATCAGGGGCCGATCAATTCAAACCAACATACATATCGCCCGTACCCTTCTTCAATACTGTTATGGTTCCACTGAGCAGCTTGCAATGCTCCAGGTAGACCTTGCTAAAGCTTTTGATCGTGTGAGCCACTCCTATTTATTTTCTCTTTTGGAGCATGTCAATGTTGGCTCCATTGTGCTTAAAGGCGTTAGGCTTTGCTACACCTGTTGTACTACTCGTTTAATTATTAATGGCCAACTCTCCGAACCCATTTCTATTTGCTCATCAGTAAAACAAGGATGGCCGATGTCCCCACTACTATTCGCCCTTTACCTGGAACCGCTATGCTTAAGCGTAATTCAGTCGAGTAACATCCATGGCTTCAATATACTGGGTAATGAAGTTAAAGTCTTAGCTTACGCAGACGATCTAGCGTTCTTCTGCACGGATAAGTCCAGTGTTGAAAAAGTAGTATCGAAAATAGAAGAATTTGGCAGCGTATCAGGAGCGCGAATGAACTCCTCAAAAAGTTTAGGCTTATGGTTTGGCTCATGGTGCTATACACCAGAACAGTTTGCAGGCGTTAAGTGGACTGATGTCCCGCCAAAGTATCTTGGCGTGCCGCTAGACGCATATAAATTAAGCGCACGCTATTGGAAAGAACGGGTTTCGGTACTGCAAAGTTACGCCCAGACATTCGTTCCACAACGACTTTCTATTTTTGGGAAAGCCGAAGCCTGCAATAAGTTCTTGGCAACAAAAATTTTCTATGTATTGTAAGTTATCCATTGTGCTAGGCTATACATCCAACGCTTTCACCGTATCTTTGCAACCTTCGTATGGTCTTCAACTTTTGAGCCCATGAGGCGAGACAACATTTTTAGGCCTGTTAGCGAAGGTGGGCTGGGCTTAGTACATCTTTATGTGCGGCAGATTGTGTCTCGTTTCTTCTTTTTTCCCGATACTTCCCATCCTGTAATTCGTTCATACATGCAAGTCACACTTGTTAATGCGTTACCTGATTTAGTTGTTTCTTCAAGTTTTTCTTCGCGCTTATGCTTGTGGGGGTTCATGCAAGAAGTTTACTTGGCGGTTCGTTTCCTGACAGTTCGGTTTTCCACTGAATACTTGTATTCTGTGTCGCGCAAAACTTTGTACAATGACTTACTATCCATGCTATTCCCGCCTCCACTTTACCGATCAATATACATTAAATTGCCAGGCCACGATATGCTAAAGCGAGTTCGCAAAATGTATTTATCCCCTTGCTGCAAAACATTCTTTTATAAAGTTCATAGTGAAACCATACCGGTTAAAGCATGGCTACAAAAAAAGGGTATCTTTGTCTCTTCTGTTAACTGTCGCCTTTGTGATGTACCAGAGACAATTGAACATTGTTTTATTAGCTGCACCGACGCCATCCTATTTTGGGATGTCCTCCAACGGACTTTAAAGGAAGACTTTGAGATTAACGCTCATACTGTGCGATACCTGCTGCCAACCTCTGATAATAGTGCACCTTTCGATATGTTTTTTGTCATGAGAATGCACAGTTTGTGGAAAACGCGAATGATGGACCGCAACGCCGAAACGGTTGTACCTACAAGGGCAAATTTCATCCAAATGACGCTACACCTAAAGCAGGTTTATGATGGACTCGGTGTGCAACCGGACTGGTACCCTATTTTGGTGAGGTGCTTATCCTTGCCAACCTTCTAAAGTGACACGAACGTTTCTACTCACAGTATGAACGCTGCCTCTTCTGTGTGACTTTCATTGTGCCCTCCATTCTCTGACTATGCAGAACTGGTGAACGTCTAGTTGAATGCAACTATAATAAATACCATGAAAGAAAAAAAAAGTACTCGTGGCTCAGTGGTAGCGTCTCCGTCTCACACTCCGGAGACCCTGGTTCGATTCCCACCCAGCCCATCTTGCAAGAGTTGAGCCCGGCTTGCAGCTGTTGTGACGACAGTGCCCTAGGGGGAGGAGCGGGAGTTAGGCCGCAGTACCATCTGTGCGACCGCAGGCGAGCGCACGAGCTGAGACCCAGCTATGTAGCTACGCGGCCGCAAGCGAGCGCATGAGTTGAGCCTCCGCTTTTGCAGCTGTTATGACGTCATATGGTAGCTACGCGGCCGCGCGCGGCGCAGCAAGGAAGAGCGTGGTTGTGCGGCTAGTATGCTTCGCATAAAAACAACTTCCACGAGAGGCTGGGTGGGAATCGAACCAGGGTCTTCGGAGTGTGAGACGGAGACGCTACGCTACCACTGAGACACGAGTTTTTTTTTTTTTTTCTCGATGCTTCAAAGCGGTACAAAAGCGCCTCTAGTGAAGGTGGTGTTGCCTTAGAAACGAGCTGTTTATAAGGCTCAGGCGTGCGTCGCTTGCTCAGGCGCACATTTCGTTGCCGCGCCGAACGCTGCGTTGCTCGACGCTGACCGCGTCCGATGCGGGGCACGTAGTCGCTCCGCCGTAGCCCATTGTCTCACATCCCTTGGCGGGTCGACGGGAACGCTATCGCGTTCCACTCTTGAAGGCGAAGCTTGAGCGTCCTCCAATTTTTTTTATAAACCTCCGTAGACGAGACCGAAGGAAAACCGTCGGCGTAGATTAGCATCCAAACAAAGCATTACATAAATTTAGCTTGACGTCCGCCATGGTCTGGTACGTATGCAGCCACACAGCAGGAATACTAATGTACAGACGCGCAACGCTCATCCCAGCAGTCCAAGCAAGAGTGCTGTTCTGGCTCGGTAGGGCCCATTGAGTTGAGCGTGGCCGCTCGTTCACTCGACTTCGTCGCTTTTAGAGCCAAGCGCACTGGCGTCCCTGTAGGCCTTGTAATCCTTCTCGCGTGGGCGGCGCACGCGTCGTCTGCAGCACCATGGCCTGCCTCGAGCACTTGTAGGATTGCTATCGCAAAAGAAGTTTGTGCTCGAGGACATTCTTAATAGAATGCAACATGTAAAGTACCTACGAATTTACGCAATACCAGTTGCCGAAAAGTAGGGTGACTTAACGCTTGTGTCGGTCTTGGTTTCTTCCTAGAAATGACTGTGCAGGTAAGCTATGCGGCCGTACGTTTGTTTCACTGTTCAAACGTGACTCCGAAAGCGGGCTTCTCCGAGACGCCTCACAAGACAACCGCGCGGTATTCGTTGGATAGGATCTACGACACAATGTGATTGCAACGCATACGAGCCGTGCGAAATCCCAACACGTAGGCCGTCCTAGCACGCATTAACAGGAAGCGAGAGTGGATGGTTCCTCTGTTCCTGCGACCAATCATTTAAGTGTAACAGCGCGCGTCCAGCCTCTCACGTGGTTGGAGCGCACCTCCTCTCAGTCATCAGTGCCACGCAGAAAGCAGTGCTAATGGAGAGTTCTGGCGTTGATTAATGTGCCGTACGTCGCCATAATACATGATGCATTAAACCGCAGTATAGAAATGCCGAGAGCTCAACCTTTTATCATACCCTCATCATCTAGCTTCCATGCGAGACTGCGGAATTTAAGAATTCATGCAGGGCGAAATTGAGCTTTTAGACCCTTCGACATCGCCTGCGTAACCCGAGCGGTAAACCTGTGCCGTAATCTGCTAGGTAGAAATCGCAACATTATTCAGGCTCGGTGCCGCCCTTATACTCCATTGAGCATGAAAACAAAACATTTATCTCAATAATAATCACAAATCATGGCTAATCATTTCTCATGTCCGTGAGATGGGAACAATACCGGTATTCCAAAAGACACCTAATTTCAAGCCTACGCCAGACAGCTCCAGATAGCGCCTGGCATTAACGGTACCATCGACATGCGATGAGCGTCTTGACCACGTTGACGCAAGACATTTTCTTTCTTAACCCAGCCAAGCATTGCCTTCAAGGTAAGGCACATTTATGAATACGGGGGCAAGTAATGGCTTATTTTATGACTCGTTTATTGCTGGCGCGAAGGATATCGCGTAGGAAGCGTGAATTCGGATCGAATCGACAGGTCTCGGCCTGGCCTGCGCGCTTCAATATTCTGACGCAATCACGCTAACTTGATTGCTAGTCAGAGGTATAAAACTCGCTTGTGCACTGGGCCTAAATGAGTATCATGTAACGTGGTAACGTAATATGAATGAAGCAACAATAAATTTATTTTATTTCACTGATTACGGGTAATGCTCCTGCCGTTGTAGCAGCGACAGAAGCGGCGCGCGTTGGAAGCCGTCGCCTTCCCAACTTCTCGAGTATTGGCATCGACGCCGCCTTGTAGCAGGAGCGCTCAAACAGTCGCCAGGCATCACGAGTGAAAGACATCGGCGTGACTTCGAGGCCTGCCGAACAAAGGGGTGGAAGGCTGGGTGAGTGGGTATGTACAATTAGGCCTCGTGCTGTGCTCGTCTGCAACGTCGACGTTACAAATATGCGAGATTGGATAACACTACCTCCAGACGTCACGATGCAGGGCGTGCACAGATTAAACTTCTTGATTAGGTTCTGCATGAACGAAAAAAAAATACATAATAGTGATTGCGCAGGAACGTGAGCCACAATCCACAATTTCGTTGCATGGGGATGAGAGTAGGTCCCCCTTTTACGAAGAGTGAACGCGCCTTCTAAGACTGACAAAAACTGGTTGTGTAGCTTCCAGTTGATCGTCACAACCACATTTGAATACTCGTCTCTATCCTCCTATGCATCGCGTATCGAACCTTCTTGCCTGTCTCTACTTCACTGTTTGTAACTTAGCGAGAAAGAGGATGTACTAGTCTGTTTTAGTCACTTTAATGAAAGCTTTGTTTATCTGTAGCCTAAGCGACCTTTATTGACTTCATTAGTCAAGTGAATAGCCATCATAAGTTTCTGCGATAAGATGCTTTAAGGAATTCTGGCTAAGTTTAGCGCATTGCTTCCATTTTATTCCAAGTGGTATATATGTGCCTCCATTGGTCGTGGATTAGAAATCCAAATAGAAGAAAGCCGTTAGGGAGCAAAAAGACTGCTTTTAAGGCAAAAGGAAATGTTGAGTTCTGATACCACTTTAGAACATCGGGGATAATTTTTCCTTTTAAATTCCGACCATTGACTCATCAGCGCAGAAAGTAATTGAAAGCTTAAATTCTCAAAGTAACAAGAAAAACGTCAAGGAGAACTAAATCATAAAACTGACAAGGTCGAGCGTCTTGTTTAACATAATCATCATCAAATGGGAATCATGCTCGTCATCAGCCTATTTTATGACCCGTGCCGGAGGAAGGCCTCTCCCCGCGATTTACAATTACCCCTTTCCTGCACCAACTGATTCCAGGTTTCTCCTTCGAATTTCCTCATTTCTTCACGCCACCTATTTTCTGCCGTCTTCGACTGCACTTCCCTTCTCTTGCCGCCCATTCTGTAAGTCTAATGGTCCACCGGGTATCTGTCCCACGCATTAAATGGCCTGCTCAGCCTTCTTTTTTTGCTCTTAATGACAGTTAGATTATCGGATATCCCCGTTTGCTCTTAGATCCTCACCGCTCTCCTCATGTTTCTCAACGTTACGCCTGATATTCTTCGTTCGATCGCTCCTTGGGCGGTCCTTAACTTATTCTCGAGCTCCTTTGTCAATCTCCATGTTTCTGCCTTATATGTTACGTACCGGTAGAATGCATTGATTGCACACCTTTCTCTTTAATAATATTAGTAAGCTTCCAGTGAGGATTTGGCGATATCTGCCGTATACACTACAACCCGTTTTTATTCTACTGTAGATTCCCTGCTCATGATCAGGGTCCTATGTGAGTAAGTGACCTAGGTAAACGGACTCATTCACAGACTCTAGAGTCTGACAGAGGATCTCGAACTCTTGTTCCCTTGCCAGGCTATGGAGCATGACTTTTGTGTTCTAAATATTAATTTTTAACCCCACTATTTTGGAAACGAAGCTGTGATCAGCTAGTTTTGTTTGCACTACTGTAAAATTAACTACATTGCATGACCGCAAGTTTATGTTGTCGATGCATAAAACCGTAAAGTTGTCAACGAAAAATTCTTCGCGTGTGACGCAATGGATTGTTGTTTCTAGGCCCCATTTTGAAATAATGTCAAAGCAATCACTCACAGGCGCCTTTGTAGGACAGCGAGTGTCTATATATGTCGCCTATCAGACACACATGTTCACCTAGAGAAAGTGATGATAAAGCAGTATCAAGCTGAGACAGACAGATGTGGACAGACAGGAGTTGTGGACAGACAGAAGTTGTGGATAGACAATCCACAACCGCGCGTTCAAGCGTGGGGGACGATAAACTGCAAAAAGTTTAAGTGATAGCTCAGGAATGATCAAGTGAAGCGATACTCTTCAGTTTATGTGACAGGCTGTCGCATTCATGTAATAGATGTGGCTGTCTCCAAGCCTTGCTCCGATCATCATTCAAACTTCGAACCTCATCATGCAACCTTCATTTTGTCTTTATTACAATTTAACAGAGACTTAAAAACGAAGTTTAAGGCTATATTTACTTTGTATTGAGAGGTTAGATTTAAAGAATCCAAAAGAATATATTAAAATTCCCAAATTTGGTAGTTTTTTGAAAGTTACCGCTAATGCTTATTCCATACACAGAAGAAACGCACCAGCTAACCTGAGCATTTTTGGACGTTTTAAAGGATAACGGATGTTACTAGCACACATAGAGCTTCGGCTCCAGGAATGACAGTGCGAACACGTTAAAGCGCCTTACAAGAAAGTTTAGTGACATTTTATAAACGGTCTTTAGACAAATGTTACTAGAACCTATCGACATTCTATAAACCGTCTTTAGGCACCGTAACAACTTCCTAGTATCCTCCTACTGACTATTGGCCACCGATATTGAATTGGAAGTATAGATATAAAATGTCGATAGAATTCTTACCGACTACTTATTATCTTATGTCGTTAGAAAGTGTCAACTGTGAAGCGACTATTTATTGACCACCTTTATACATCCTAACAACCTGCTAGTAACATCCTGTCGACTATTCGCCACAGATAGTTGACGGGATGTTACTAGGAAGTCGTTAGGATGTATAAAGGTGGTTAATAAATAGTCGCTTCAGAGTTTTATGCGAAGCATATTACGAGAGCTCAACCCAGCTCCTCAGGCGCGGCGGTGTCGCCTTGAATACCACGTGACACCGTGACGTCACGACAGAGTAGAAGTGGCTTTGGCTCAACTCTTGCAAGATGGGCTGGGTGGGAATCGAACCAGGGTCTCCGGAGTGTGAGACGGTCACGCTACCACTGAGCCACGAGTACGATGCTTCAAAGCGGTACAAAAGCGCCTCTAGTGAATGCGGTGTTGCCTTAGAAACGAGCTGTTTCTAAGGATCAGGCGTGCGTCGCTTGCTCAGGTGCACATTTCGTTGCCGCGCCGAACGCTGCGTTGCTCGACGCTCACCGCGTCCAATGCGGGGCGTCCAAGGCGAAGCAGAGTAACGCATGAGTTGTTTCTTCGTCTAGCCGAACCAAATATAGCCAAGCAACAGCAGTTCACCAGGCTAAACAGTGGTTCAACAACTAAAATGAAGGCTAGTATGCTTCGCATCCTGGGCTTAACCTTACCTAAGCCACAGCCATTTTTTAGGAAGTACATAAAACTTTTATTCAGAGGTAATTACTCTTGCAATTATATATTGCAAAAATAAGCTTTGATTATCTTTGAATAAAATTTTTATTTGCTTCCTAAAAACTGTGCAGCGACTATTTATTAACCACCTTTATATATCCTAACGACTTGCCAGTAACATCCTGTCAACTGTCTGTGGCGAATAGTGATTTCAAAGTGGCTAGGTGTGGCATGCAACAGAAGAAGACAGGTTTCCATTTGTGCTTGAACACATCCATTTAATATCCCCAGGCTAATAAGGAGGACGAGTTCTCCAGCTGCCCTGGAAGTAGGCTGAAATGTTGCGTTGTGTAGTCTAGAAAAGAGAAGAAAAAAGGCAATATATTAGTTTTGCTACAGTGACATTGCAACACACCATGCATCTGTTTCTTAAAAAGGAAGTGCACAAGAGACAAGCTTTCAACCCTGTGAGCTCTAAGCATCTCCACCTGTTTTGTGCAAAGTCCTAAAAATGCATGAAATGACTGAATTAGTGCATTAAATCTGGGAGCGTGATGGATGTGCGTAACACCAACAGATGCACGACACATAAACTCTATCATACCAATTGTCATCTACAAACAAAATCTGTAAATCAACTTCAGTTTAATGAACTTCGATATTCGTATTGTGACCAGTACATGGAAGTTTCATGTGTGAATTATCATAGGAAAGGCAAGGTGCCAGTCATAACTGTGCTTCAGCTTTGCTTGGGCACAGGTACATAGAAGAGTTGACTTTTGTGTTGCACTTAAGAACCACGAAATGATACAAGCAACATGTAAGCAGTTGAACAGGCATTACGGACGTTCTACAGCAAGATTAGAAAATGCCTTTGCTGTGCAGGCAGACATTGTCAAAGTGAGCTTGTTACTATACATGTTAGCTTTCCACAAGACAGGATATTATATTATCAGTGCATTCATATGACCAGGGCCTCTATCACAAATAAACATATGCCAGCAGTAACGACAATTTTCTAGTTATGGTGGCAAAGCCTGCATTATAATATGCTATTATAATCAGGTTAATAGCTATTTTAGCAGGAAAGAAATGAGTATACCCTAAGATAGCACTGAAATTGCCATGAAAGGAGTTTTGTTGAAAACTGCACAAAGAATATTAAGATGCTTCTTTGTGACACACATACCTACTATGGTGTTGACCTTCTTGGAATCCAACGGATCCTTCTGTGGAAGGGCCTTGACAGCCGCCCGAAGAAGGACCTCCCTTCAACGTCTTCTATTGAAAAAGGAGCTTTAAGGAGCCCCCCCACGCAAAGTGAAAGCCTGAGTTGTTAGCATCCAAGCACAGCCTCTTCAGCATGCCCTTTTCAACGTATACACCGTCACCGATGTCTACCTGTGAAAGAATACAACAACCACAGATTCATTTTATACACGTTTGATCAAGGAATGGTTAGGAAGTAGGGTGAGGTTTGCAAAAACGGAAGTCGCTGCTTCTCGTTGATTCGGTTTAAAGAACAAAGCAGCCTTACGTATACCATACATGCATTGTACTGAGCTGTGTACTTTTACGTAAGACTAGAAAGTATTGGGAACTTCAATGCGAAAGAAAGACGTGCATCTGCCTAGAACGAAGCAAATGTGTGCCACCCCTTGACAAAGAGTGAGATCTGGTGCTGCTTTAGTGATTAGCAGACATTGAAAGCTTCAAGCCTCATCGAGTATTGGGCCAAGCTGTGCTCGATTAGTGACGCACAAGTGCTCGAGAACTATCAAACAAGATGCAATTGTCTTCAAAAACAATTCTGACTTCCCCTTGCAGACATGCAGTTTTAAATTTACTGACTGCACTTGGGTGTCAAGATTTTGTCTGACAGAGTGAATAAACCACATACACAAGCAGCATTTTCATAGTTAGCATAGCCTGTAATAGGTACTGATACCTTCAATTTAGAAAGCCCTGTATATTGGGCCTCATCAAACTAATTTCACAAAAGGTTCGTCAAGGTAGAATCATAGAACTTTAGTCATTAGAAGACAGGTGAAAGGAGTTAATTATTGCAATTATTACTGAAAATTAAATTTTAGACAGCTCATCCCAATGAGAAATTGATGCAAGCAGTTTGTACATGCCACATAAGCACTTAGATATCAAAAATAGGGATTAGAGAAAACCTTCCCTTAAAGGTTCATTAGTACAAGCAGCCATGCCCTCGAGGAGACATAACTTCTTTTTCTGTAGGCAGAAAGACGGTCGAGTATTTTATTGACACATATATGTGCCCTTTTTTTCATGTACATGCAAGGTGTGTTTATAACATCTCATTGTGCACAAAATTTGCGCAATAATTTAAAGACCGTGATTTTGTAGCGATGGTATTCCTTTTCGCTATTCGTTAGTGGGCTGACCGACACCCCGGCCCGTGCTACGTACTGCAGCTGCCGGCCGTTAGCGGTGGGCGAGAAGAGTGATATAGGAGGTATGCACTGAGCTCGACCCGCAAGGCGGCGACAGTGTCGCTGGGGCAGCCGCGCCATATTGACGGTCGGGGAGCATCGAAAAAAATGGCAGCGGTCTTACTCGCGCAAACGTCTGATCCCTATCTTTTGGCCCGCCGTTCGCCTTGTTTTCTTATCCAGTCGCTGATGTATAAGCAGGACGTTTCAGTGTCTCGAGCGCAGTGCTGTTCTATGTCTACGAACAGGTCTACGTACAATGTTTACGTATCCGGACAGACTACGCTCCGGCGTGGCCGTGCGTCAACTGAGCTTCGGTGTCGCGGTGAACTGTGCTATGCTCGGATGCAGTAGTCACACAAGAAAGAAACTCGGTGATAGGAATATGTTGTCCAGATTGGGTTCCTCTCGACACGTGGTTATGTCTCTTCTTAATGACAACCTTAATGTAAAAGAGCACAGCAGCTATGTGCGAGCACGCCTCTGCCAGGCCTGCTTTGCAGGCGCAGTGTGCCGCCAGCACCTCGCCGTTTTATTTTGCGAGAAGCCATGGTGCGAGTGGCTTTTCATCGAATGATTGTGATTGCGAAACCTGGGAGGGCAAAAAAAAAAAGACTGTTTTGGCGAGACCAGAATAAGTGACCTAACATAAAAATTACGAAGGCTGTGTAAAATCAGTGATTAGTTCTCGGAGGCAGGGGCGGGGTCATTTTTTTTTCATTGAAGCAAATTTAACGCTATCCTTTGTCGACGCAAGTGGACAACGCGGTGTAAATTCCGTAATGAAGGCGATCATGTTACGCGAGCACTTCGACGCGCGGCTGCTGCACCCAGCCGCTCGGCAGATTATTGTGGCCTTCCATCGACTTGTAGGATTTCGATTGGTCGCGGGTCGCGAAGCTCGTTGCATTCGCAGTGTAATCCTTGATGTCTGCGACGTCCACGCGAGGCAGTAGTGCGACATCGCGCCGAAGCTGATGATCTGAGTTAGAGCTGGTCGACACAGTCGCACGAGCGCACTACGTTTTCATAACGCGATTTTTCTGGTTCACTCAACCCACGCACGTACATGCTTTGGGCCATCGTTGACCTAAGACGTACTACCCTATAGCCAAGTCAGAAAGGCACATTGAAAAGGTCATTTGACGGTTCGTGCGTATCGGTGGGCCACTTGGCGACGCAGGCGTGCTCGCGTAGGCAGCGCGAACTTGCGACCGCAGTTATGGCGGCCTCCGCGAATGCCGCTAGCGCTCCTAGCGGATGACGTCATGTGCATACCTCCTATAGAATCTAGGGGTAAGTATCGCTACAAAATCGCAGTCTTTAAATTATTACGCACTTCCGTAACCTACGATTGCAAGAGCTGACATCTCGTTATTAAGATTTGGTTGGTCTGTCTTTCTCAAAGGCCGGCGTCTGATTGAAATGTCTAGATTAAAAATGCACCTCGTTATTGTAATATCGGCCTATATCCGCTCTGTAACATAGACAAATACGCGAAGACACTCAAGAACATAAACAATACACACAGGTTCTCGCGACGCGGACTTCCAAACCGAACTATATACATACAAAATATATACATATATATATATATATATATATATATATATATATATATATATATATATATATATATATATATATATATATATATATATATATATATATATATATATATATATATATATATATATATATATACATACATATATACATACAAAAGCGTCAAACAGCAATCGTGTGTCAACGCGCGAAGCCCATGATACATCGACGCATACATTACACATGTACTGTACTTGTGGGAATGCCTACATAGCGAATAACTTCTTGCCAGGAAACTACCGAACGAACACCAACTTTCAATGTGTTTTCATAATTGTGTGCCCATTCAGGCATAGCAATCAAGGCGGGTAGCAGAATGCAAATACTACGCTGTAACATCAGAGGAAGCTTTCGTGAAATTGCTTGCTAAATGTGCACAGCAACGTGGCTAACATACGATAGGAAAGCGCTTTGCTCTAGCTAGATACACAACGCTCATTACGTAAATCATAAGCTTCAAGAATGCGCGCAAGCGCGAAACTTGCTTACCTTTCAAGACTTGGCAAACGCTCCTTCGTCTAACAGGTACAGAGGCACCGACGTTTCTCTGGCGCAAGCACTGTAGAACTTCCGATGAACTCCAGCTCCACAAAAGCACAACCTTCAACAGTCTTCCAAACACTACAATTCGAAGCCCCAGTACCAGACTTTTCACGAGAGCGCGGGCAGGCAGCTCGGCAGAACAAAGGCAGCTCGGACGGGCACTGTACTAGGCGACTCACTGACGACACTGGTGGATCGCTCGAAACACACGGCGAACTAATGGCGTTACACGAGTCCGGAGGGTTTGGGATGGTTACTGCACACGACAAGGAGCACGTTTTGTCTAGGCACTTCTAAAATATATCTCAAATACCAATTTGCTGCAAGGAGCATTCGCTACAACCAACGTGGTGTGTCGACCAAACAAATACTGCAGTAGCGCCACTCTGCGGTTTTTTAGAAAAATGTATCTTAAATAAAAAATTGCGTGTTTTTTCCTAATAACATTTCATAGAGTCCTTTAATAGATTTGTTTGGTCCAAAAGTGTGTACTTTGTACTTTGTGATACAAAGTTTAAGGAAATGTATATATAATAAAAATTAAGCAGATGTTGCCTTCAAGATTCGCAATTGCTTCAGGTGCATGCAGGTTGCAAAAGCACGGCCTTCGAGATCAGACTTTGTCACTCAAAGGAAGCCGTAGTGGGAGGCGGAGAGGCATTTAGGCCCCAATCGTTGGGTTTACAGTGCCTAGGTAGGCTTCCTTATTATAAACACGGAAGAAGGAAACTAAGGAGAGGCCCTGACGTCACTCTTTGTGAAGCAAAACTGAAGCCGGAAGTTGGCGTTGCTCATGGCGATGCTCCGCCTTTCGTGCCACCCTCCTCTCTTGTTTACATCTTTTGCGAAACCACGCCGCGCTGCGCGTGGTGTCGCGCGTGGAGCGCGCGCGCTCGCGCAACATCCGGCAGAGCACGGTGCAGGTAACACAGCGCAACAAGACACGGTGACTAACGCAAACCCGCCCACACAGCGCCTTTGCCACGGCACGAAACCTACCAGAGCAACACGTGTGAGCGCTAAAAATCAGAACAACGCCGCCATTGTGGCCCAAAAGGCGTGACCATACAACAAAAAATAAAAAAGCAGCAAAAAAATGAGAACCTACTACGTCATTTCCGCCACACTTTTTTCCTAGTGCGCGGAGGGGGTAGGGCCTCTCCTTAGTTTCCTTCCTCCGTGATTATAAAGAATATACGAGGACTTCAGCCGAACCATGAGCGAGCTATACAGACACACGCGGTACGATTCGGTGTCCGATCCGACGTGCGGCGCTGCATGCTACGGCATGAGCGGCGCGTAAGCTCCGCCCACATCCACCTCCCTAGCTTGAGTTCATATCCACGTCCAGACTGCTTCGCTTTACGCGAACGCTGTCGATAAAATTATGCACCTGTGAGTGACAGAACACTTCACGACGGCGCGTTGTCCACTGACGGCTCCGCTAAAGCCAGCGATAGGGCCGGTAGGCATAGCTAGGCGGACGTTGCAGCCGACGGCGCTTGCGATCCAGCCCGAGCTCGTCGAGGAGTAAAGAGTGCTTATTTTTGCCAAAACAATTAACACTGTACACTTAGGTCGGCGGTAATTAAATACAATTGCTTTACTCGACGCAGTCGTTGCGAAGGGCAAACGTGCAAGCGAAGCGAGCGGCCTCGCTCAGACGGTCGGTGTGTGATGTCTGCTCGCGACATTCCCTCGCGTCGCGGCTCCCGATCTCACCAGTAGCTTAGTGCTAGTGTACAAGGCGCTGGTTTGCATAACAGGCACACGTTCGAGATAATTTTACTGAACTGGTAACTATTTCATGTCAGAAACAAACTGCAGCAGGCAAGGAAAAAGAATAACTGCGAGAAACCGGCCAGCCAGCACCGCCTCCGTGGAGGGAACGTCAGAGAACGTCACATGCCAGCCGCGCTGCCATTGGCTGCGGCCAGACGACGGTGCAGTTGTCGGACACGTCAGACGACCAAAATCTGCCCGGTTTGTCGCACGCCGGACGTCCTTTCCGGCGCTTCGGCACGGCAAAACACCTCAATTCGGGCTGCACTTTCGGCGCGTCGGACGCCGGATCGGACACCGAATCGGACCGTGTGTCTCCCGTTTTAGTTGGTGAACACGAGCCGATCAGCGCGCCATCCGTGCAGCTCCGCCTAGTGCTTTGCTGCATGGCCTACGGGCTTTTTGACACCTACTGAGCACAAATTCATGATCACCGCTCATATACACGCTTCCCATGGCACTAGCTGCCGTGTTTTCGAGAATACGTGCCCTCATCTTGAATTGGTGAGACCATATTTCCTCTTAGCGTCCGGTATTAGAAGCAATTTTTTTCTATGAATATTCTACTATCATCTGTTACTAGGAAGTTGATTAAAAATTAAGAAAACAGTTACTGTGCAAAAAAATATTTTTTATAAAGCAGCCAGTCTTTGCACATTCATTTATAGTTCAGATGCTATTATATGTTCATTTTTCACTAAATCATTTTTAACGACTTTCTAGTAACCAGTGTTACTAGAAAGTTGATTGAAAATTGTGGAAATTTGCACCTGTCCATGAAACAAGACTGTCTTGCACCAGCCATGTTCACTGAATAATTATAACCTTATTGAATAATATTTATGCATGTTTTGTAACTTGGGTTATGTACTTTAAGAACATAATTATTTTTATTGACTTCCTATTGAATCGTGTTTCTAAAATGTTAAAATAGTGTGTCTTAACTTTCTAGTAACTTTCTTTTTACATACTGAAGTTAGAAAAGAAGTAACCAACTTTCTTTTGACAAACGTTACTAAAAAGTAAACGTCAATAGGATGTTACTAAAGTTGATAGGATGTTGATAAAAGTTCTAAAGAAAGTAAGGAAGCATTTTTGTATGGGACGTGACAATCAGCCTGCGGGTTAGTGAGTTAGTGACCCTCGCACCTCCCCTGCCCGTTGCGTCGAATTGCTTCGTGCAGCCAACAATGCGTCTCCTTCGGACAGCCCCAGGGTGCTAGCAAGGCTAGCCAAATTTGGCGGACCGAGTATTGCATATTGGTTCGCTGTAACCTTCACAGTCCAATTGGAGCAAGAGAACTTGTAGTAAAGGGTGTTCTGCGGCGCTTACTCAGATCCCCAGTAATCATCACATTCGTTTGACAGACACGGCCGGTAACTACGGGGTCATTTCAGGAATCAAAATGCGCCAGCTTGAGTCAAGGCTAAACTCCATGAGAGCAATCTTGTGCGCGACAGCGACGGCTTCGTGCGACGGATCTCGCCGTCGCTTGATCAGATCGCTCGGTTCTGCAAATATAGAATTTGTCGCTCGTCACCCGGAAGTGCTATGAACGACTAGCCAATAGCGCTAAGACGGAACTGGATGTAGATAACTTAAGTACTTCTGATTGTCGCACGGAACGAGCAAACGATTGAATTTTGATACGTGCAAGGATAAGAACCAGTGCAAGACCTTCAGAAATATTTTATGCTGCCTTTTACAGTAAAACACATCAAAACTTTAATTAATGAAGCACGCATCACGCCAGTTACGACGCGTATTTGCTTCCCTCATACCGGCAACACCGAGGAAACATCGTTGTCTCTCGAAGTCGTCGCTAGCAAGGGGAACAACTTGTAGGCGACGAGCGAACGCGACACCCATCTCCATCGCGTCGCTTGTCGCTGTTGCGCGCAAGATCCCTTGCATGGGGTTCATGTTTCAAGCGTAGCAACCCCTTTCTAAGAGGCCCCTATCCACTCGGTGTGTCCAGTAAAACTAAAGTGCGGAAGCGAGTATGTGAACCCTCGACCTCAAAAGCGAACACTTCGACTGGACGAAGGTTGAATGGCTTGGAGGAGAGGCGGTTTTAAGCAGCCGTTTTCCACTAATCGGTCATGCTAGTCTGATGAAGCGCAACCTTCTCCAGTCTTCATGTAGGTATTGTAAGTAAATCCCGTACTCCTAGTTCTCGACGAGAAAAAGTTCCTTCCTTCAACCACGTTCTTAGCGTGGAAGTCGGACAATGGCATGGGCCAGCTACCCCTCTTTACATGCCCGATCCCAACTCTTTGAACGTTTAGAATGTTTGGGAGGACGCTTAAGCTTCGTCTTTATAAGGACCGGAACGCTGATAGCATTCAAATGTGCCTGTTTCTCACGCTTCCCGGCAACTGCAGCTTATGTAACCATAATGTTTTCTTGGAAACGCTGGCGGCCAGCGCCATGCACGAAGGCGATTTTTTCTTGTTCCTTTTTGTGGTGTTCACCAAAAAACCAATTGCTCCCAACGCATAGCACCTGCGGGAAAGGGTGGGCTCACACCACGCGCGCAACCAATCAAAGCCGTTTCGCATTCGCAAGGGTAGAAAATAGCAGGTAATGGTTTCACGCGCGCTGCTCCGGCTTCGTTTCTATTCAGTTAATTCTCAGAAAACGTATGAGATGGCCGCGTGTTGCGCGCTCCCCCAAATAACTAGCAGAGTTCGGCAAGCGACGGCCCGTGAAGTGGCTCAGCGTCGGTGTGCCGATCTACCCGTGAAAGCCTAAAGGCACGTTTATAGCCCTACGTTGTTGGCGCGCGGGCGAGCGTCATTCGCGGTAGGTCACGCTACGTCGGTTGCGCTGCGCCAGCCGAGATGCCATCCCTTCTATACTTCAACACGCGCGCTGTCGGCTGCTATCTTCGGAGCATGCGCAGAACGTTCGCCAAGTCGCGCGCCGTCCGCAAAAGCCGTCTGCGGAGTTGTGTTTGCGCCTTTTTCTTCGCGCGCAATGCATTGTAGTGCGAGAGTGCCGCCGACTCCGACGCGCGAATGGCTCAGGTGCCATATCGGCGCCGGGCCCGTCCGGGCGCGTCGGAAACCGCCGGTTACGTTGGCTGTGCCTGTGCGCCCGACTATACAGGGTTCGTTTTCGCCGACGTGACGTAGCGTGCGCGCGCGCGGGCGTTACGTCGGACTATAAACGGCCCTTGAATATAGTCCGACGTAGCGTGAACGCGTGCACACGTTGCGTCACGTTGGTGAGAACAACAGCATCTATAGTTCGACTGATGTTTCGACGCAGTTGTTCAACGCACCGCACGCGGCCAAGGCACTCCGACGCGCCCGGCGTGACGCTCGAGGTGAGATGAGGGAGCGGGAGGCCGAAGCAATCCGGCGCCGTTACCTGTGGGTGACTTAACCATATCACGAACATCAGGTGCACGCGCAGGACAAGCTTCGCTCACCCCCACTTTAACGCGACAGCGTTCAGGAGCTCCTGTCACAGAAAAGCCGGTGTCGTCGGCGTCGACGGCATTGGCCATGAGCGTTAAATCCCGGGAGGCCTATCTAAATAAAAAGCAACTTGCAAGATGGGCTGGGTGGGAATCGAACCAGGGTCTCCGGAGCGTGAGACGGAGACGGTACCACACAGCCACGAGTCTTTTTTCTTCATTGCCTCGCTTGACACAGAGTTTACGAGATCAGAAGAACGGAGTAACAAGGTCATAGCACTGAGAACCGCCAGCTGTTTGCTGACTACAAGTAATCAGTATTTCGCATCTGCAACAACATTTCTTATCTTGGAACGAACTCTGGTACATACGACTGCACCTTCTGCACTTCGACAAAATGGGCCACCGATTCGCAAAAATATTCGCGAACTGGTCTAGCGTCGATATCCGCAGTGTGCACAGCAGTCCGAGTTCACCATATACTGTGCAGGCCCAGGAGCATAAGGAGATCGAAAGGCACACCATCGTCGTTTTCGACCGTGAGATAACGCATTCCATGCGGGCTTGATGGCAACTCTATTTTCAAGGTTCTCTTTACGATGTCCCAGAAGAACACTCCACCCCAGCAATCTAAAAACACATGCTCAATTGTTTATGGTTTTTTGCATAACAAACAATGAGTGCCCCACGGAACAAATAAACTCTTTTCTTCTAACCATGTTTTAATGGGTAAGGTTCCTGTGTGCAGCTTTAAAAAAAGGTTTTAATCCCTGGCGCAACTAGCATTTTCTTAACGCCTTTCAAAACATTTTTTCCTTTGCCTGCACACTATAATTTACGGTACAATGGCACAGAAAACAACACATCCACAAGGTCTTTGTACAGTTTTTTACGTGAAGAACTTCGTGAAGGAGAACATCGAACTATCCTCCAGCCCATGGGCTTTCCTTGTTTACTTAAAAAAAAGGATGGATCGTGGTGCTTTTGTGTGAACTATCGCTACCTAAACAACATTTACGAAGAGAAATGCTTTCTTGATGCCGCGAATTGATGATGCCCCTAATTATGTGTATGGTGCCGCTTACTCTTCTTCCAGCGACATTCTATCTAGGTTATGGCAGGCTGCTGTGGACCCACTGAATCAAGAGAAAACGATTTTTGTGACTTCTGATGGCTTTGCCTGTTCAAGGTTATGTCTTTCGCTCTTTGTAATTCCACGGCCAAATTCTTGTGAATGGTGAACTCTCGGTTTTATGGTTTCGAGCGGTATACATTCTTGTGTTATTTAGACGACGTAATTGTATTTGCACTGATGTTTCATGCACACCTCGAGCGCCTCTCAGCGATTCGTCACGAGTTCCGCCGTGTCAGACTTGCCCTTGATTCATAGAAGTGCCGTATTTTCCGTCGCCACATTACAATCATTGGTCATATTGTGAACGCTGGCATCGTACAACCTGGCCCAACGAAAATTCTAGCCGTGAAAGGCTTTGCTGTGCCCAAGTCTGCGAAAGATACCATTAGCTTTGTGAAACTCTTCTCCTATTTTCGCCGGTTTGTGAAGAATTTCGCTGTGATTGGGAAGGCCCTCACAGATCAACAAGACACCCCTTTTATCCTGGGTGCTGCACAAGCCGCAGCTTTGTCCGAGTTTAGCATACTCCTCACAATACCTCCCAGTTTCATCTAGTTCCTCCCATCAGCGCAAACCCAAGTCTGCACTGACGCGAGTAGTTATGGAATATGCGCTGTCTTGGCCCAATGTCAACGTGCAGCGAACTGCGTCATCGCTTATGGCAGCAGACTGCAGTCCACATCGGACAGAAATTACTCAAATGCAGAACGTGACCGCGTCGCTCTTTTATGGGGATTTGCAAAATTTCACCATTATCTAGTCGGCCGGCCATTCACGGTAGTTTCTACCCACCATGCCCTTGATTGGCTCGCATCTTGGAAAGATCCTACAAGCAGACCCGCACGATGTGCGCTGCAACTGCAAGAGTACACCTACAAGGTCGCTTACAAGACAATGAGCCTGCACAACGATACAAATTGTTTTTCTCGCTACCCTGTGGCCAACTGCTACACTTCGCGCACTCTCAATCTCTCGATTGCGTCAATTCTGTGATCCAGTTGTTTAACAACGCCGACGTATGGTGTCAAGATGCATACTTAAGAGAAATAATCAAGCGCCTGGAATTCTCTCCCAGCGACGCCTCTGTGCACATGTTCAACCTGAAGGATGGCTCTTACATCGCTGTAACGTGTACACTAACCATACTGATCTACTAGTTATACCATCACACCTGAGCTCCATGTTTCGCCGTGAGCTTCATGACGCCCCAACTGCTCGCCACCTTCGTACTACTCGCACACAGGACGGTGTGCGCTATCACTTCCTTTTGACCTGGTCTAGCCCGCTTAGTGCGGCTTTATGACAGCGCCTGCGTGCTCTGTCAACTCCAGAAGAATCCGTGTAGGCTTCCTCCTGGTTGTCTTCACCCCATCGACGTCCCACCTGAGCCCTTCTTCCTTGCCGGTTTCTACCTTCTCGGACACTTTCCTACATCTGCATCATGAAACAAATTGGTTGCCGTCACTACCAATTACGTGACACACTATGCAAGGGCACGAGAGCTGGCGACCAGCTGTGCTACAGACGTGGCGAAGTTTCTCCTCCGCGACGTAATTTTAGTACATGGTGCCACACGTCAATTGCTGATTTGAGGCCCTGCCTTCCTGTCTGAAGTCATCATGGATATCCTGCGCTGCTGCGCTACGCTGCACAAGATCCCCACATCACACCATCCCAGACGAACGGGCTCCCCGAGCGCTTGAATCACACCTTACCAGTCATGCTTTCAAAGTGTGTGTAGGCTGAGTAGCGTTATTGGGACTTTGTAGTGCCATATACGTTACGTTCGCATATAATTCATTGCGCCACGACAATGCTGGATACTCTGCCTTTCATATTTTTTCGACCCGTGAACCAACTCTACCATTGGACATACTTTTTTGCTCCCCTGCAATTTGGACTAATGAACATGCACACGACGCCACTGCCCGGGAAAGTAGACTAATAGTTCCTAGGAGACTTTCTGCTTCCCAAGACGACCATAATCGCCTTTACGACCAGTGGCACCGCGACGAAGGGTTTGCTCCTGGTGCACTTGTGCTACTTTGGCCCCACTCCCGAAGTGTGGACCTTTATCAAAAGCTCCTTGCTCGCTACACAGGCCCGTACCGTGTCCTCCGACAAGTGACTGACGTCACGTAGGAGATTGTTTTCGCCACTACAACTACAATTTCTGTTCCGTTGTCTAGCGACGTCATCCAATTTTCTAGACTTAAGCAGTACCATGCCTCCTCTGCTGTGGATCTATAGTGGTACCGGGCCTGCGCTTCAGCGGCTGGGGGTCATGGTATACGCGCTACTCGAAGACCGTGTTGCCGAGCCTTGGATTTAGTGAGACGTATCCCTAAGCCGCCGCTGACTGATCTGAGGACGAAGACGCGCGTTTCTTGATGATGGCTGACTTCCATATCGGCCAGTTATTGCTACTCCCTTCTAGATACACCTTGTGAATAGTTTCTCTGCTGTGCTTCCAGGTAAGAACATCAAGGGAAGTCAACGCTGGAGGCGTTCCGCTATGGCATTCGTAGTCAACTTTATAGAATGTTACTATTGTGTCACCCTTATGCGCAGGTTTAATTACGACATTTGATAGGCGGCTCAGGGACTCCAGTTTCTTGCGCTCTTCATAGCACTACTTATGTCGAAAGGGTTTTTATTTTAAGCATGGCGTCATATCCTTACGGACGGCGGGTATATATATATATATATATATATATATATATATATATATATATATATATATATATATTCAGATATCTGTCCCTCCCTATATTCAGGTGGCAACCAAGCTTGCTTTGAACTCTCCGGGAAGCGTTGTTCGATTGGATTTGGCATGTAAATATTCCCGCCAGCAAATATTTCTGGTCAAATTATCCAAATTCTGACATACTCGAAATCCTATAGGTTTACCAATTGCCGGACAGAATGTAAGGTCTTTAGAAAGAACGCTAATTTCGGAAGCATAAAATGGGACATACGAAAGTTTGACCACCGTTGTGCGTCATATTATATATATATATATATATATATATATATATATATATATATATGGCGCAAATGTTCCCGCCACACACGGCGTGTTTACCGTAGAGTTGAAAGAAGTAAGGAAATTCTTTATTACCGAACATGGAGAGCAACACGTTTAAGTCATGTATACAGAGTAAAGACTGGGCATAATGATCTTCAGATTCTGGAAACTTGATGGTGCTACAAGCGCATGCCGGCATGCTTCAGAAGTTATCGTTTTCATGGTTTCCTGCTGTATACAACTGCGATAAGATATGTTCCTGCATTCAAATCATGGCGAAATACAACATATACTTTCAAGGCGTATGCAGGTTTTCTGCGGGCAGTGATGAAATGAAAGTAAATAACTTTGAACATTCGCATTCTATTACCAGAACTTGTCACTCTGTATGAAGTGCCAATGCGACGAGGTTTCTAGCCGAATTAAGCATCAAAATGACGGCGACATTATATTCGGTTTATATAGAGGAGTCTCTGGTCAGTGGTTGACTAGCGCTTGCGGCTCATTGGTCTGCCTGGTTCTTGTGTCCAGGCAATCGAAATATACGCACTGAACGTACGTCAGTATACGGGGCCTACATTCGCAATATTGTTGTGTGCGTATTCTAGTATGCACGTGAATTGTTCTACATAAACCACCTCCGGCCTTCCCAGCTTTAGCATTTCAATTACATTTATTGCATCTTAATATATAGAAAACCTTCATCTGTTAGTATACGTTAAACAGCCCGTACATATGCATGCATGACAAGTGTTTTTTGTCTGTCTGTTTAATTGCCAATGTCTAGTAAACAGCGCGTGCATTCGAACATTTCTGTGAACACAGTGGACAGTTGCTATTATTGTATAGGCTTAGGGGTATTGTGCGGCCGTCGTATAGCTCACAACGTATCTGCCATTTCATAAGAGAATCGCAGCAGAACTTTTACACACGTTCCAACCCTTAAACTGCACTTGAAGGTGTGTTTATAGCAAGGCCTCCAACAGAACTCATATTTTTTTCTCACCGTTCACAGCCGCTTACTTGCACCTTCAATTAAGGTGTATCTGCAGAGGAGTTCCACGCCTCGTTTCTTCCATCGTTAGCAATGAATCTTTACCCTTCTTTTTCTCATCGTTGGGAACAGTATTGCTTTCCCGTTTCCCATTCTGATCTCAACGATAGTGAGCTCAGAACAAACGTGATCTCAGTGATCACGTTTCACCAGCTGATTCTTACTGGTATACCTAACTTTAGTAGCATACGTGTACTCTCGTATGGTGAGCTAAATGAGAAGTCTTGAAAATTTTAATATTCCTGAAACAGAGGCTAACTTCTGTTCTTTGAGGTTGACAACTTGTTTCAACTTTCAGCAACCTTCATCAAAAATAGTTACGTCGCTGACACTCTCTTCCGAGGAGTTTCATTTAATTATGTGACGCAGCAAAATGTTTTCCAGAACTGACAATACATGCTCACTTAATCTAAAATTCTGAGGATATAAAATGCTCGAACTAAGAGGGACGCCGTACTGGAGGGCTCCCGATTATTGTCATCAACTGGCATTCTGTGAGGTGCTCTCAATGGAGGGTAGGCGTGTGTTTTAAACATTGCGCTCACGTTGCAAAGCTCATGCTGTCAGGAACTCGAATGAGTGATAAGATGCTCAGCCCATTGTGTTCCACAAAGAGCTTCACGAGAGAATTGAATTATTATAAAGCGAACCTTTGCTAAACCCTACCCTGCAATGAAAGATTTCGCGTCCTTCCATGGTTTCTCACCGAGTAAAGCAAGCCGATTCAGGAGATGATGTAATAAAAACCAGCTAGTCCTGGAGACAGCGTAAAAGTAATCGAGGTTAATGCTGGAGGCGGTTTATTGAAAACTTGTCCAATCCTCAAGAGAACGTAATAGTGAACGGTCACAAATCCGGAGATCATGTATTTGAAGCGTAGCCAATGCCGGAGATGGCGCAATCAAAACAGGGCAAATCCCAGCGACAGTAATTATGAAACTGTGGTAGCAAAAGAGTAACTGAAAGCTTCTCTTCAGGGAATGTCAATGACGCAATTGTAATACTGGTGAAACTGAGCGAAGACCATTAGCAATAAAGCGAACTTAGGTGTGGTGCATAAAAAAAAGGGAGCGTACACTAGGGAGCGATAGGCAGATGAGAAAAAAAAATGCTATAATAGCATCCGTAAAATGTGACCAAGATTCCGGGTCCTCCATAAGTTGGGAAGGCGTTAACTGGTTTCGAGTGGTCAGAGGCCTCGTATCTCTGCGGCGAACCGCGCAAAACATACAGTAGTAGGAGGCGGCGTTCTTCGTCTACCGTGAAGGCCCATATACCGTAAGAAACTTAGTAGCGCGAATAAACCTTTTGCGAGCAGTTTCTTTGGGAGCACAGGGCTAGAGCGTTTTTGTTCCGATGCTAACGATTGACCACTTGGTCCAGCACTGGGCACATTGCTTACCTTTCGGCGCTATAGCGTGGGCACACACAGATAATGTGTGAGAGTGTCTCATCAAAGTTGCATGTGTAACACATGGTGCTATTAGCCATTCCAATAAGGAATGCATCATAGTTGGTAAATTCGTTGCCGAGCCACGTAGTGTAAAAACTAGGTGGTTTACGTCATGGTAATCCAGGCGGTAGACGTACCTGCATGTCTAGACAGACAGAACGTAAAAGGCACATGGCGAAAACTTCTACGTGCCACAGGGGCAATGTACAGGTGCCGACAAAAGGCGCATACTCCGCGCAGATTGCTACTGCAGCGGCGTCGCTCGGCATTTTGGCGAGCTTAAGCACGAAACATTGACACGACTCAAGCTACATGCTTGCAGATAATGAAGGGCACCCATTGGCTGTCTCGATTCCAGATGCAGCCTGTAGATGGCGTTGCGCTGCAGTTTGCCATTGCTCCGGCTCCCTCTGCATGGAGTATACCACTTTTGTCGGCGCCTGTACATTGAGGGGACATCGAAAAAAAGCCCAGTCGTGCATCAGTTCTCAAAAGCGGACAGCACGTTGACTGCTTTTATGGGCAGATTGGGCGGCTTCATGGGCGATGTCATTCCTGCTGATAGGGAAGTGTCCTGGAATCCATTCAAAAATTATGTAATGTTCGTTGTAAAAGCTGCGATGATAGGTCTGCCAAATTTCTCGGGCCAGTTGCCCATTGGGTGCGTGCGCAATGATTGTTGTATGCTTTGGAGGATTACCTTAGAATCGCCGAAAAGTGTTCATTGTTACGTTTGCTTCTAATTAATGAAATAAGTGCATCACGGAGTGTAGCAAAGTCTGCACACACCTGTGTTGTCGTACATGATGTTTTCAACTCAACTTTTACAGATTTTGTGTAAAAGATTATTGCAGCCGCAGAGCTGCTGAGCTTCCCCTAACCATCAGTGTAGACCTGTTTCCAGACTGTGAGCACGCTATAAAGGTATTCCAAGGTTGCTTGCTTCATAGCTTGCGGCGCTGCTCCAACTTTATGGTGTGTGCATTGGGCGCAAATATGATAAATATTTCAGGGCTTAAAAAAAATGGAGGACGCTTACTCGTCGCATTTAAGGGTGGAACACGATAGCATTGTCGGATCCCGTTGACGCCGACCCCGACGCCGGATATTCTACGACACGCTGCCCGATAGGAAGAATGGTGGGCCGATCCCGGGGGCCTTGGAGGGCAGAGCAACGGCTCATACTCCCGTAAGGCAGATGCTACAAGCAGGGACTCAATGGCTCATACCTCCGTAAGCAAGGAAAGATGGGTCTGTATTTGAGTTTTCGGGTAACAATGTAAAGTCTCCTCGTATATTAGTATTATTTTCTTGTACATTTAAATTAAAATCTGACGCTATCATGTCAGTAGGCAGCGTGTAAGTCAGTCGTTACGAATTTTCTGCCGCATTTTACTTTTAGAAATTCAATTCGTTCAGTAACGCCTCTGCATCACGAAGAGGGCCTACGTTCTTCTGGTTCGGGTCACTTTTTATGGCGGGGAACGCCCCGGTGCTTGAGCAACCACGCGCTCACGCTGGATTCGCTTTCCCCTCCGTGCCTGTCCGCTGCCTGCGGAAAATCTGTCATATGTTAACGGGCGTGCACTCAAATCGTGAAGCGCAAGAGCTAAATGCACCTGCATTTTTTTCGTCACATACAGCAGGTATGTCCTGATGTAGACGTTCTCGAAAATCGCGTTGTAGATGCAATGTCAGCCTTAATAATTCCTCTAGTTTCCCCAGCGCGTGGCGTACGTTCCAATAATCTGTCGTGAGGTGTGATGACGGCATAATTTCTGCTTGGTCCGCCACGCAACTTCTTATGGCACCTAGGATGGCAAACGTCTTATGGCGCCTAGGACGGCAAGTGCTAGCAACGCGTGAGAGGCTAGAGTGGTGGAGCATAGTCCCATCTTAACTTTGTCCTAATTGCCCCTTTCAAAATTTCTATAAACATACGCTGCTGCAAAGCGTTGTTGCTATGGTATTTTGGAAGGCCGTGCATGCTGGTTTGCGTGGCCTTGCAGTTAACCACTTTATAGCATCTGGTCGCTGTTCACGTGGCCGCTTCGCCCAACTATTAATTGCTGCGTGTGCCTTTTGTCGATGTCGTAACAGGTGCGAGGCAGTAGCCACGGAACATTGTCGCCGCGCTCTTTTTCCACTTCTGTCGAGGCTCTACTCTGAGCTACTGTCGTTTCTGTTAAAGGAGTTGTTGTTCTTTGCGCAAGAGGAGTTCCTTCGACAGTGGTCATGCTGTTTGCTGTCGGTGGCCGATGGACGAGTATTGCTTAATTTTTGACCAGCCTGGTTCTTTTGGCGAGGCCATCAAAATTATTAATTGCATGTGCATAGAACGTAGCTTCCCGTGATTTCTGTGTCTGCATGCTCTCTTGTACATGATCATTTTTGTATATACACATATCAAAACATCCATACGAAATTATCTAAAGTGTCTGTCACATCATCGTCGTTCATAACCATTGTGTACACTGTATATATTGAACGCCATTTTATATATGGGCGAATAATTTATGTGTAACTGTGGGTTTCCGCACGTCTATGTGGTTATATGTTAGTGAGGACTCGTATACTACTTTGAAAACGTGCAGTATATACAATGCTTCTTACTTTGTACATGTTATCGTCCTTGTGGAATTGTGCCCTGAATGTGGCTCAGTGTTCGCATCGTCTCTTTCTGAAATAAACTTTTTATAAACAAATTTACCTTTTACATAGGTCGTTTAACACTGTCGCGTTATAAAAAGGAGTAGGATAGTGGAGCCAGGCTAAGAGCTAGTGCGGTCGGCCAGGTTTCGCTTTTAGAACTTTAGGTGCTTTAGGGTTGAGGAGCATCTTCACTATGCAGGTCTGCTAAACAAACTTCAATTCATCATGCAACAAATTGCGTGAAGAAAGAAGGAAGAACGGATGTAGCATGCTTTTTCGTTATTTGTACTTTCAGCCAAATTTTATTACGAGGACATTGCAATATGCGTGCATTGAAAAGTACCGACGCTCTGCAAGTTGTCGTTGTGTACTGTATGTGTGCGCATTATTAACAACGGAGCGTGGTGTCTGGTTCATGTCGTTGTTAAGACTATAGGGTATCAGAATATTGTATGCTGCTTCGGCATACGCTGTTTAACTAGTGGCATGGCATCTTAATGAAAATTCTACGAACATTTTTGGCACGCTTATTCAACTGAAGCTCAAATATTGGAACTCACTTATTTCAGGCAGGAAATTTCTGCAAGATAATTCGCTTTTATCTCACGTGAGACGTGGTATAGACAAGCAGTTATTGCCATGCAGTTTCGGCGCAACGCCCTCAAAAATACGAGTATCTGGGGTTGCACAATTCTAACACACCCTTCCCTCTTGAAAGCTGTAACATTGAGCGATCGAGGGTAAAGAAGTCACGTAATTGTTAGCGGAATATAACGGGGAGGGAGGGAAACAGAGGAGATAAGGTGGCGTTGAAATGACGCAAGTAGAGAGAAACCCGGCCGTAGTAAAATACTGGAAAGATCTAAAGAATATGATTGCCCGGACAACATCTCTGAAGTTCCCAAATCTCACCCCCATTGAAATGGATACTTCGTTGCTTGCTTTTCAGACTGACTGCAAAATTTAAAACTAAAAAAACCTAGTCATTCAGAAATAGTTTAGCTGTTTTTGCTGCCATCTGCTATACACAATGACAAGCGAAAATCCACGTATGCAAAGACAGGCATACCTGGTCAAAACCACCGTGCGCGATTTTCACGGTGAATTTTGCCCGTTTTGCAGTACGCCGAGCACAGCTTCCGCTTGCAAGGCGCCACTTTCGTAAACAAGACGGGGGTTGTTGACCTTGGCGCCACTGTTGAGCCAAAGCCTTTCTTCCCCTTTCCTTCACCTCCCCAAGGAAGTTAATTATCCGCTAGATCAATGTGGTGCGCACGAGAGAAGCCAACGCACAAGGGGCTCCTTCCGAGGCGGGCGCGCAAGACGCGACGAGTAAAGACCGCCTGCGTAGGGCAGGCAGGGGCAGCACCGTTTAGGGAACTCTCGTCCTATCAAAGCAGATGGAGCGAAATTAAGGCCCATTTATAGAATTTGCATTTAGATGCGAGCACCATCGGTGGTGGCTAATGAGGCGTTCGCCAGTCACATATTTCTAACTGCTTTTTTTTCTTTTTTATTATCGATAACAAAATTTGTATTTTGGAGAAACCGCCAGTTTGCCACCCATGTTTCTGCTTGGTGCATGCGCTGCTTCATCGTGTTGGGTTAGAGGAAGTGCTTTTTACAGATTGGATTTGCACTACAAGAGGCCTACACTGGCCTCTTGTAAGTTCCATAAATATGCTAAAGTCGGTTTATCTGATTTCTTTAAATTTTCCACTTTGTGCTTATTTCCCCAGATAAAAGAAACCGTTGCTGTACAGTGAAAGCTCGTTAATTCGAACTTCAATAATTCGAATTTATGGATAATTCGAACTGTACGATTTGGTCCGGCCAAGCTCCACAGAAGTCTATGTATAAATATATGTTCGACTTGGTACACCAATGCTTGATTCTCAAAGACGAGATCTACACAAGTGCCTCGCGAGGTTGTCACAGCCGTGGGACGCGGTACGAGCGAGAGGAACGGGATGTTCCGCCTCATAAGTGTTAGCCGGAGATTCTCACGGCACGTATCCGGAAGCGGTTTCACGTCATTTTGGAACCAGAGCCGATCACACACTGAACACAAACTTCCAAACGGATTGTCTGTAAACTGTCGCCGGAAAGCATTTGTTGCACCCTGACTGTTTGCGAGCCTTTGTTTGCGTTTGGCCTCGGCCGCGCGAACGGTGGAGTCTTCTCTGCGACGGCGATGAGCTTCTGCTTCAGCCTCGCTTACTGCTGGTTGCTCTCGACGGCGGCGATGAGCCTCCGCTTCGGCGGTGCGAACGGCAGGGTCTTCTCGGCGGCGGCGATGAGCTTCTGCTTCAGCCTCGCTTACTGCTGGTTGCTCTCGACGGCGGCGATGAGCCTCCGCTTCGGCGGTGCGAACGGCAGGGTCTTCTCGGCGGCGGCGATGAGCTTCTGCTTCAGCCTCGCTTACTGCTGGTTGCTCTCGACGGCGGCGATGAGCCTCCGCGTCGGCGGCGCGAACTGCAGGGTCTTCTCGGCGGCGGCGATGAGCTTCTGCTTCAGCCTCGCTTACTGCTGGTTGCTCTCGACGGCGGCGATGAGCCTTCGCTTCGGCGGCGCGAACGGCAGGGTCTTCTCGGCGGCGGCGCTTAGCCTCTGCTTCGGCGACGCGTACTCCTGGATCATCTCGACGGCGGCGACGGTAAGCTTCTGCTTCGGCGGCACGCACCTCTGGATTCTGACGGCGACGGCGCTGGGCCTCTGCTCTGGCAGCTCGTTTAGCAGCAGCAGCAGCAGCAGACGGAGGACTTCCATCGGTCGTCTCGCTCATGGCTCAGAAAGAACTGGCAGATAATTTCGCAGTGGCGAACGGCAGCGGCAATTTCGGCTCGGGCGGTGCACATATACAGATCCGCCGCCACCGATCTGGCTCTCTGATTGCCACCGCACAGGGCGAACGGCAGCGGCAATTTCGGCTCGGGCGGTGCACATATACAGATCCGCCGCCACCGATCTGGCTCTCTGATTGCCACCGCACAGGGGTTGCATTGGAGGAGGAGCGAAGAAAGGAATTAAGTTCGAGCCGGCGCTTTGACAACCGGAGACTCGCAGGAAGAGGGGGGAGGGGGGCGGCGTGTACACCCAGCGGTAAACGATGGGGGCAGAAGCGCGCGCAGCAGGCGGACAACACGATAAAGGGAGGAGGGAAGAGATAGCAGCGACTGACTGATGCCGCTGACGCCGATAGTGAGTCAACCCCAGCTGCGGAGTTGGTTTCAGGGACAACGCCGCCGATGCCGACACAAACAATATGATACCCTCGCTTCCGCAGCGCTAAAAACCAGGTCTAGCCGTGGGAAGGTGGTCACGTATTCGTCGACGTGCCGGGGGCTACGTGAAATAACCGGCGCGTCGGCAACTGAAGAGCACCCTATCCGCCACACAAGAACAGGGGGGGGGGGGACCCTTTCCTCCTCTTTCTGCATGGCGGCGACGGTGTTCTATGCAGTCACGCTATCTTGACTCTCTAGCGGCGTCAGCGGCATCCAGCGGTATCAGTCGGTCGCTGCTAGCGCTGGGGGGATGAAAGGGGGGCGGAGCTGGTTACGAGGCCGACGACAACGCCGACGACGACGCGAAACCCAGGAACGGACGCCAAAGAGCTGCGCTCTAAAAAGTCCGTTAATTCGAACGGGAGAAGGTTCCCTCACGGATAATTCGAACTACGCTCGCCTGGCACACGGCCAGGGAAACGCGCCTACTGCCTACACACAAGGCTGTATTGCCTCCGAAACCGAGAGAACGGTGAGAGAAGGCAAAATCGGAAAAAAATCTAACCGACGCGGGGTCAGCCAGAAGGTAGCGGCGGCTGCCGCCTCTCCGTTCTACATAACCTCCGAGACTTCTTGCCCGTTGCGAATCTCGGAGTCATTGCAAATCTTGTACAGCTGCTAATGTGCGGAGATGGCACGGCAAGATCCAAAACACAGCGAATCAAGTACGTCGCAGCTGCGCTTGCAATCAAGAACCAACGAATCAGGGCCTTCGCCACCTTCACATGTTCAGCGTCTTTGTCTCGGCAGTCTTCATCGCTTGTGCATCTCTGTTTTCAGCTTAGGAGGTATCGGACGTCGCGATTCATTGTGATGGTGTTAAGCCTCGGCTAACGTTCGTTTCGGTGGACATCGGTGGTGTGGTACAGTCGGACCTAGAGCTTCGACTTGAAGATGGCGTGTGCCACTTTTTGACACGCCAAATTTCTGACATGCCCTACTGCTTCCAGATCGCAGTGTACTGTTTTTCTCCTTCACTTTCGTTAGTTCGAACTTTCGTTAATTCGAACTGAAGCGGCTTCCCCTTGCGGTTCGAATTAACGAGCTTTTACTGTATAAATTTCTTGCTTTACCTTGAAGAATGCAAGAACACGGGAAGTCAGACAAGCTTTGCCTTTTCTGCTTTTGTGTGTCTATAGGAGAGGTTGTGGCCATGCGTGACCTTCACTCCTTTTTTCGTTTAGTGATGTAGTACACATCTAAATGAGTGCGACCCAACCAAAAAACGAAAAAGAACAACATAGCATGTAAATAAATGCCGGATCGCACAAATTCATTGTCCACATAAAGTTGAAGTACGCATCAATCTCTGCACAACATACATACATACATAGCCGAGGAAGCTATGGTCGTTTTTAAAAATAGATGCTTTCTTTAAAAATGTAGATTTACTTGTACGTATCACGTTGTGTACGTTAACAAAATACGCGCTTTTATTTCGCTTTTGAGACTAGCTTAATAACGTATTCCAGGCGAATTCCGTAATCACGTTAGTATCCCTAAGGAGCATGCTCTGCCAGCTCCTCCGAGATGTTGCAGGGTGGAGCGATATTTAGTAAGGCATTTTATTTTCCCAGGTATCCTGTACATGTCTTGTCAGTGCTGTATATGGGTAGGCTTCCTTGCATTTTTCGATGCGTCAAAAAAAACTATCATCCTCACTCATTCATACCCCCATAAGCAAAAAATAAAATGCAATAGCTCGTAGCCCACTAAGGCAGAGGCTACAAGCACTCAGCAAACTGAAGCGAACAGTGCTTAAGTTCTTTCAGATCACACATACAAAATAGAGAACAGCATTTCAAAATCTATTTATCAATGGCTCATACCCTCGGAAGCAAGCAAAAATGCAATAGCTCATAACCCTGTAAGGTTCAACTCGTTTGTGAACAAGCGGACTCACGAGCAGCAGGCGTTGCCCTATATGCAAAGCGCAAAATACATCTAGGTTTGTCCTATTGACTCACAAGAGGACGATGCCAGCGATTGTGCGGATGGATGACTTTGTGGATCTATGTCTGTGCCGTACGAACGAAATATGGAATTGTGATATCGACTGTGCATTTATCTCCAGGCACACCCAAGTGTGATAACGAGAAGTTCATGACCACGTACTTTGCATGGATTAGCCGTAATGAAACTAACCCCAATGTGGACATTTCAAAACCAGGCAAAACATGGTTCACTCAGTTTGTGCAAGGAAAATTTGGTTTGAAGTACCACACAATCCCGTCACTCAACTACTCAACAACGGTCGTGTATAAATTTAACATTGACCAAGATTCTGTCTACGCTTGTAACGGAACCCACCAGTGTCTATCACAGTTATCACAAAGCTATCACGACTGCCATTAGCAAATGATGAAAATGAATAATTTTTCCCTTGTCTACCCTTGCATGATCTGCTACACCTTCGCTGGTCACAAACCTTCACAGAGTAGGAGGTGAAGTAGGAATTGCAGGTGAAGCAGGCGTTAAACACTCCCCATACGTGGGCCGATCCCGAAGATAGTACAATGCCCGGCCATCCCCCGGCGGAGGTGCAGTTCGCCATTAAAGGACGCAGATACACAGCTCCGCTGGTTATCCTTCTCCACAGAGTTGAAGGGCACTGAGTTTTTTTCCATTAAAATAGTTATTTGCTGTTCCCCCGTCCTCGCACGTATAGGCTGCTATCCGGTACCATGTAGATATTGCAAGCAAGATTCTTTACCAACTAGCCAATATTGAGTTCCCAGCAATACAGTTTGTTCCTACTGACAGCCTCCATTCGTTAAAATGCATTATGCCGTTGGACGACGGCCACATATGGCAAATGCATATGAAAAGAAGCCTTGTTAAAATAGCTTCAACTAGTATGTTAGTCTGCCGTTTAGCACTTGCTCCTGTATTGTGCTATTAAAGTCTTGTGTTGAAAGCTCCCTGTGAGGGCACATTCTGTTTGCATTAATGTTTGAGACAATAGCATTACCGGAGGGTGCATACATTGCATAGGTGCAGTAACTGTTTCGCCAATTTTCGCAGGGTAACGAAATTGTATTTATCACTAGAACGCAAGATTCAATTTGAACGAGCCAGTTAAAATGTTTAGATTTCTTGCTTGCAAGGCACGGAGACACGATAGGTGCGAAAAATCAGTTTACCCATAAATTTGACGCTAAACCGGCCACCTATGTCTTGTGATTAGGCCGACAGTCCTATTTCTTCAAAAAATATCAAAATGAAGCCAACAGCCCTGTGTAAACCTTCATCATATCCTTATATTCCCCGCGTTCTCTGCAAAGTGTTCAATGCATGACAGCTCGCTGCCCTTAGGCGTTTCACCCACACATCGCTTCGCAAACATGTCCCAAATCCGTAATGATACAGGTTGTGTGATCTCTGAGGGATCTCCCTGAAGCTATATGGTGCGCTGCTATCGATCGATTCCCCGCTTCCGCTACCGGCCTCTCCCGTGCAATCGGCTTACCACGCGCCAAGACTGCCAGGGTCGTCAGTCAGGTGGACCCTTCATCACGAACTCCGGGGCCATCCATCACCGTGCCCAATCTTCGCCAATCAGGGCGTCAGGTCCAGGAATGATTTCGAGCAAGTAGAGCGCTTCGTTCCGCTGAACGACCCATTTCTGTGCTCTCGCCTGGACCGCATCTACCAGTTCATGGAGCCTAACGTGGCAGCGCTCCTCTAGTCCATTCTGTATTGAGGCGAGCGGTATTTTACAGCGAAGATGATAGCCTCTAGTTGGTCGGGATTATTCATGGCGTGCTCATCTTTTTAAAAGGCAGCTGGAAAAGCTGGTTTGAGTTCTTGCGTAAGAGAATATTGTTTTGTCCTATATTCAAAATACAGCCCGATGCTATCATGTCTGCATGTTGTGTGTAAGCCGTACTCCACTAATTTTCTCACATATTTTACTTTGACAAATTACTTCAATAACGCATTTGCGCTAGGCGGAGGGCCAGAAGAATGAGAATGAATGCTGTGCTAACGGTACCACCACCTAGGGGCCGCGGCCACTCAAACGGACCACAAAGCGCAGCTGGAAAAGGCTTGTCTTTCGGTTACCGCGTGACAGATTTATGTGTCCTCGTATATTCGAATAACAATCCCAAGCTATCATGTGTGCAGCTTGGGCGTAAGTCTTACTTTACGTCTTTTCTGACACAATTTTGTTTCGTGCAAAAATGCAAGCGCCACTTAGTTATCATTCGTGAAATAACGCCGAAGCATTGCGGCCACGTCAGCAGAAGCGTCGCGATGTCCGGTGGCGCCAGTGGTGGAGTCGCGCGAGTCAAGCGGCCACGTCAGCAGAAGTGCTGCGACGTCACGGGAGCAACGGTGTTCGTCAGAAGGTGCGTATAACGCAAGGTCGTGGGTTCAACTAAGGTCGAGGGTTTGACCCCCAACAAAGGTCATGCGTTCGAGTACGTTAATTAACTGTAACCTACATACGCATTAATTTGCACCAAATGTAGAGGGTTCGACCCGCACCAGAGGTCATGGGTTGCATTGCCTTAACGACAGCTTAACTGTGCTTTAATTAACTTCACCTTAATACCAAAGGTCATGCGTACGACTCCCACCAAAGGCCGATGATTCTAATGCCTTAATTATTGGTGCCGTGATTATGTTTGCCTTAATTGACACTGAAGGCCGTGGGTTCGACTCGCATTAAAGGTCGTGGGTTCGAGTACCATAATTAAGTCAACCTTAATTAACTGTGCCTTAATTAACTTCGCCTTAACAGCAAAGGTTGTGAGTTCGACTCCCACGAAAGGTAGTAGGCTTGAGTGCCTTAAATCTATCTTAATTTAGCGGGATGCGTTGCTGGGCAAGTTCGTTCATTGTATTTGGAAAGGTAGGATGCGCTTTGTTCTAGAAAAAATGATTAGCTGCGCCACGTCATTGGGTTTTTTTGTGATTTTGTGTTTTTTCTCCTCTTATCTGCTGCTGATACCCTTATGTGCCTGCGCTGCCATGCACTGATATTTAAATGTTTCCTTCGAATAAACCTCAGTTGTTAGTTTGCGCCTGTGCCGTCCTCTTCCTTGCGATCGTCTACAAAGCGCATCCATCAGAAGCATTCTTGCGAGGAGATATCCCGGCACCCTACGAACTCTTCCTATTTTCTTCTAGTGCGGTATAGCTGTACCGAGCTGTATTGTTCAGTGTAGATCACAGAATTTTGGGAAATGACCCTAAGCATAAGCGTCAATAAAGATGTGCAATAAATCAAACAGTGTCACGAAAGAACAGCGTTTGGTGAGCATGGCTGCTTCCCTCCTAATCTTTCTGTCAGCCTTTGCGCATATGTGTCTGTTTGTGTGTGCACAGGCACAAAAACACACGCAAGCTTTGAAGGGCAAAACAAACGAAGCAACGATTGTAGAGGCTACAAATTAAAAAAAAAACGCGCAGTCAAAATCATAATTTCCTCAACTTCATTATTTCTTCCTGCATAGCTTCATAAACTTGCTGTTCACAAATAATACCTGATAAATTTTCAAACAAACAATAAACGCGCGAAACGAAATACAAAATAAAAGACCTACGTGTAAGAAAGGTGCTCCCTAGACGTTCGTATATAGTACACGTGGGAAAACAAAGCAACTACTTCCACGCGAATGTAAACGACTCTGTTACCGAACAATCCAAGATTTTTCATTTTTTACTCTCTGTTTTAAGTGACTCGTGCTTATGTTTTTTCTTTGCACCGTTGCGATTTGTTTCTTCGTTGCCTGCAGCATTTGCACAAAAAAGAGATCAGTAGAATTGGGGAGGAAGGGGGGGTGTTACACGCCACAACTGCCATCTGACTCGAAGCACGTCATAGATGGGACTCAGGAATAATTTTGACCACCTGAGCGTCTCTAACGTTCCTCTAAATGGAAGTACAGAAACGTTCTTTTTTTTTTTGCAATCTGCCCGCATCTAGGTGTGGTCACCGCGTCTGGGATCGAACCCCCGGCTTCGACTCCAGCAGCGCAACGCCAAAGCCACTAAGAGACCACGAAGGGTAGAACTGTTGAACTGTGAAAGTGCCTTGAAGGAACGTATTTGCAACCTTAATCAAGGAAAGAATCGCCAATGATAACGACAAGCAGCGAGGACAATAAAGCAGCAAATGGGTTGATTCTGAAGAAGCATACGAGCAACGATTTCAGTTTTTGCATCCTCGAAAGTGCGTGCGGCGCGCGATCAAGGCCGAACCGATATTGCTGCTCAAAGAACACACCCATTCCCTGCAATTCGAATATGGCCTGGCACGCATTTCACAGTCGGCTAATGATCTGTTTCTGGTAAAATATGCGCTCGTGCAGAATCTTGCTATTGCAAGCCATGGTGCTTTGTCTTGGGGGTCCCTTCAAATCAGGCATCCATTTCGAGCATCTTTATGAGCAAGTACAGTAGAAATCTGTTGCCTCACAATACGAAAGCTGCAACTCATCGGTGAGGTTTTAGGGACGTGTTTCCTAGTCGTAAAGGTGAATTTATGAATGCAGGTGAACGGTAACTGTAATGTAAAACTCACGAATTATTTTCAAGCAGGAGAAACCTAACGAGCCTTTCTACCAAATATAGCCGAAAAGACCGAAACAAAAAGAAGTTATAGTAAATTTTTAAGGAGGTGAATTTTCGCAAAGGAATTTCTAAATATGCGAGATCTGTCTTCTTTGAGCGCCGTGGGCGTCCGATGAACGGAAGTGTCCAGGTAGAAGCGCTGGCACCAATCAAGCACGCGGGCCATTAGAAGCGCTAGCAAAGAGGAGGCCAGCCACCTTCACACTGATGACAAAGTCTCCGTATTTTCCAAATCAGTGCGTCCATTCTTCTACCCACTTCCTCGTTCGGTGCTCGTGCGCGGCGCTTGCAGCCTGCGAGATCTCGCTGGGAGTACGGAGCTCGCGGGCGCCGGCTGAATGTCGGGACAGCCCCGAACTGCTCTTTTAAAGAGAGGCCCTCTCCCTCTTCGGGCACGACTCGGTGAACGTGGTCACTGGAGCGTGAAATTAGGATGCACCCCTTCGGCGTCCTCTTTGATCGCTGAGCAGAGTAGCGGGGACATGCATAATCGACTGTCAACCGAGTGCGCAGCCGCAACCAATTCAGATGGAACTTACCCCTTCTATACCCTCACACGCCCTCTTCTCGAAAGAGCCTCACTAAATAAGTGCCTCAGCCTCCCTGAAGCTGTACATTCGGCAACTGTGGTTACACGAGACACTCGTTTCACAATTTTGCAAAAGGGGCAGCAAATTGTGGAGCTTAACGCCCCGAAACTGCAGAGTGGATTGAGAGAGACGCGTACTGTGGCAAGGGTTCCTGCTTCATTTTTGGCCCACCTCAGTGTCTTTAATGTGCACCTACATCTCAGCACAGGGACGTATTTCCCATTAACCTTCGTCGAAGAACGACCACCGGGGCCGGGAATCAAACCTGGGGCCTCGTGCGCAGCAACAGTGGGCCATAGCCACAAGGGCTATGGCTAAGTCATAGCCACAATTTCTAAGTTATACTCTTATGGAATACGCCCGATTCCGTGCTAACCTCGTTGGATAATCGGGGTTATCATGCCAAAGCTACGATTTGATAATGAGTCATGCCGTAGTGGGGTACTGCGGATTAACTTCGACCACCAGGGGATTTTTAGTGTTCCCCCGACGCATGGGACACGGGCATTTTTGCATGGCGCCTCCGTCGAAATGCGGCCGCCACTACCGGGATTTGATCCCGCGACCTTGTGCTTAGCAGCGCTACACAATAGCCACTGACCCGCCGTGGTGGGTAACCTCAGTGATGTCATGGCAAATAAGAAAAGACGTGAAAATAAAGATGAGCTGGAAGTGCCAGCGGTATCTTCTTGTGACATGAAATTCGGAAAAAAATGTGCGTGGGGTTATGTAATAATTTATTGACCATAGCATTATAAAACAGTCACAGATACAGCGAAGCGTGCGTTTGACGCTTTCCCTAACACAAGAACATGACAAAATACATTGAAATTTGGGACGTCATACTAACACAAAGGCACTTCGACTCAGCCGCGAAACTCGAGAAAGAAAATGATATTCTCATCATCTAATAACCAATACATAAGTTTCAGTTAAACCAACGCAAGCGGTGTATTGAAGAAAATTCCTCAAGAGACGAAAATTGCTCCTGCGTGTAGGGCCCTTGGAAATATCAACACCTATACGTTGATGATTGCCATAGGACAGCGCGTGACAGGACGATGCCATAAGTTTGGAAAGAGTTTGCCGCAAGTATGCATAATTTGATGAGTCACTCAAATATTCCTGCCCTTGTTTTCTATTTTCTAGGCAAGGACGGCTTTACGGAGGTATTCACAATCCACTTATAAGGACAGCACACTTCCGGAAGGTTCAGGTATACACGCTAATTTAATAGTTGATATAAATATAGTGATTTATTTTCCCGCAACAACAAGTAAAGCAGCAGTAATCATGCTTAAAAGAAAAATAACTGCGCGATTTTGTGTAAGCCTCTTGACTCAAATACCGAAGTTATGCGTACTTACGTGCCTATTCTAAGGATAACTATGAGAGCGCATAATTTCCCGAGGTGACATACTCCGTTCTTTTTCATTCATATACCCTAGGAGCCCTTGCAAGCGTTACATAGGGAGGGAGGCCATTACAATACAGTGGAGTTACGTTCACAAAGTAGAAAATAATAAAATACTATTTAGCATGCAGCGTAAACATGAAAATAGAATATAATGCAAGGTAACACAAAATACAATATAAATGTTAGCACAAGTGTTACAAGGAGATGATGAGACATGACATTATATACGTTATAAAAACCAGACAAAATGAAACAACTCTTATAAAATTTGAAACAAGAAAAAAATTATATCATTTCTATAGTGAACAGATGCTTCAATCTCTTAACAAATTAGTTGTCATCACGTATTTACAATATCTCTTGGCAGTTTATTTCTATGATAAAGTGCACGAAACTGTGGTGAGTTACGAAGCAAGCTAGCGCGCGCAAACATGGGCTGTATTTTATATACCTCATCCGAGCTCGAGAAAATGAGATGAGCGGGTCTCATTTGCGAATGTAAAGACGACGAATCACTGAAATAAAGTCTTTGAAAGTGGGAGAGTAGCGCGATAAAACCTTCGCTTTTTTAGTGCAGGTAGCTTCAATGTCACGCTATGGAGGCGTGAATACGTTCCCGTGATAAAGCGGGCTGCTTTATTTTGGATGCCCTTAAGTTTGTTAACTATGTAGAGTTTAATAGGGTTCCAAATACGGGTGGCATATGCTGTTTTCGAGTGGACTAAAGTTAAATATGCAAGCAGTTTAGCAGATTATTTAGTCCTAACTTGTATTATTATTGTGTGTAAGCAACATCAATAATATAATTTCCTTTCTCTGTGCCAGTGTACTTCTCATAAATAAAGATCATATTGTGTCACACACACACACACACACACACACACGCAGACACGCACACACGCACACACGCACACGCGCACACGCACAACATGTGCTGCTCTTTCGGAAACATGCGTACATCAATTGCTGAAGATGGAGTCACAGTAAGTGACAACACACTTAATTGGCTGGGAAATTTAAGTAATGTCGCTTTATAAGGCTTTTGGTGTTCGGTGGCATAGGTATATTATGCGAATGGAGATAAACAAATGCGCCAGATTGCAAAACAATGGCTTGGTCACAGAAAAAGAACTACGCAATAACTCTGCACTGTCCTAATGTATAAACTGATTAAATCAACGAAAGGTGTGACAGTTAACGTCTTGCTATTTCTTTCGTTAGTATATTTTGTTAGTTATAAGAAACTAAGAAAATTAATTCTTACTTTTTACGTGATAAAGTCAAGGTGTGATTGTGAGCCACGCCGTATTGGGGAATACGTATTGATTTTCGCCATTGGGGTTCTTCAACGTACACCCATATCAAGCGGTACACGTTTTCTTTTTATTTCTCCCCCATTAAAATGCGGCCGCCGCGGGCGATATTCTATCCCGTGTCCTCCGGGTCTGCGGCTCAACGCCAAAGCCACAACTCCAGCACGGCGGGTGTTCATCTTTGGACACGTGCAGCGCTTCCGAAACACGGAACGGCAGAAAAGGAAGCGCGCAAAAAATGTGCAGCTGTGCACTTCTTTGATTGTGATAGCATCTATAAGGACACTTCAGGCGAATTTCTGCCGTCGCCGTCGTCGTAAGGGTCACAACACCGTCGCCACGCGCCCTACGCTGGCCCGCGTGGAATGCGCAGAAATGAATAAAGCGGGGCGCAAGCGCGCCGTCTTCCATCGCGCGCCAGGCTCCGGCGGGGCAGAGAGAGGGGGGTGGTGGCGTTAAAAATGAAATTAAACTCTAGGGTTCTACGTGCCAAAACCACGATATGATTATTGGGCACGCCATTGCGGGCGACTCCGCAAATTTCCACCACCTCGAGATCTTTAACCTGCCCCCGATGCACGGGACACGGGCGTTTTTGCATTTCGCCCCCATCGAAATGCAGAGGCAGAGGCCGCAATTCGATCCCGCGATCTGATGTGTAGCAGCGAGACACCAAAGCCGCTAAGCCAGTATGGCGGGTGCTTTCACTTCACTCGCTGCCGCTGCCGCGTTTCCTTACGCCAACGTTTTGACAGGAAGTATCCGCGGTCACCGTGTGTGATGTGTTCATGTTTGCTGTGCACGCTAACACCATGCTTGTTAATTTAGTTAGCAAGTGAATGTTTATAGGTTTATACGGTCAATAAACGTACTGTCCTTACTTTGTTTGGCTGTCTACTAATTTGCTATCTCAATCACTGCTTCGCCTTTCTGGCTAAACAGCGACTTTTTTCTGTCGTTTCGTTTTTCGTGAGAGCCACATACAGCATGAGGCAAATACGCAGCAACTTTCTTAGCTCTGGATCCTAATCTTTTCGTCCTTTATTTATGTATGTAAGTTTTTGCCTTGAACTATTCTGTACTTAATACACTTCGAACGAGAAAAGCTGCATCAGTATATGTCCAGGGTGCTTCAACACTTTTTAGCGGAGGACCCTGATAAATCGTACACCAGCTCAATACATCAAAACTAGGAAGGCGTATTTACCTGTGAACACGCAAAAGCCACGCCGATGCAATGGATGTGTATGTGGGTAAATACAAGTCGTCCAAATCAAATCAGTGACAGCCCTTGAGCCCCGTCATACCGATACAACATTAAGGGGCTATGTAAGCAGGAAAGCCTAGATGCACGCTCTACGCCTAGGACGTTGAATTCACGTCTGTTACGCACAAAACTGCCGAAACAGCAGCAATGACACTTTTTTTTGATAACGATAGAAGCGGAATCTTGTAGCGCCACAACATATATTGGCAAGAGCACTACTCACCCTAGAACGACCGGATTTGGAGCGTAGTTCGCGCATAACACAACACAAACAGTACGACGAGGTGAAGGGCACGGGTGATGAGCGATGGTTATCCAGAGCGATCCTTTGGTTCAGAAGATCTAAGGCGAGAAACGTGGCTTATCGTTGCTTCAGTGCAGGTGCTAATGAAGAACATTCGCGGACCACCGTGGTGAGCAAGGCAAATCGGCACATTAGCCTTCATCGTACGCGGTAAAGCGCAACGCACACTCGTCAACCAAAAGGCTTCGTGAAGCCACACACACCTGCTACGAGAACCGCTCGAAAACAACGCCGCTCTGCAACCTGCGCTCCACTGAGCCTGAGGCCAGGCCTCAAAGCGCGTCTTCTGCGCCGGCGCTACACAGTCGCGTGATGTGGCTAACGGGTTCACGTCACGGTTACGAGCGCCCATGCCCTGCCTTATCTGGAGGTGAGATGTGGCTGCCGCTGCGTGCGGCGAATTGGATTTTCTCAGTTGCGCCACGCTGCGGAAACCAACAGTCTGAAAAGGTGAATCTTACCTGTCGAGCGCTTGACATTAACCAGGAAAAACACCACGTGTAAGACGTCCAGTTATAGCTATTCAATAGAATTATTTAGTGTCAGTCTACACGTTTTTAAAAACATTTGCGCTGGTATTTCTAGAGTTTGAGTCGTCAGCTGATGAAGGCATAACTTCGGTTTTTCACCCTGGTTCTGTCATTCCGCAATATTTTGTACATGTTCTCTTCCTTCCTTATTCGAATAATTGCCGAGCTCGTTGTTCAGTATACAACAAATGCCTCAAGGGGTGCAACCGAATTGTGAGCAGTACAGAAGGAGAGTTTGATCTCCGTATGTTATATGACTTTTTCTAAAGCTTGAACCCATATGTTTCAAAACTGGACGCACGTGTAGTTCGTCCGCTTTGCTTAGAAGTAATAATTCAACACACCTGCTTCTGAACATGCTTTTCTTTAAAAGAAGCCCTTTCGCGCCTGTTCTTTGCTCGTTCAAAATTTTTCGTTGGTTGTAGTGCTCCATTCCATCAGTATTGCTCACGAAGCATTCCAGAGGGGGTCCAGACAGCTTGTTATAAACCTCTGGTGAGTGCATCTCCTCCGATCACGTCATGAGTACTTGTCGAATGCATGAGCTTCAGGTTCGTAATTATAACCTAAAGTAAATTTTACTCATCGTTTACTTCTTCTTTGTTAGTCAGAAACAATTCCGATCATTATTGGAGTTCCTTATTTGCTTCATTGTAATGTGAACCACGACTAAGGGATATTCTAATAAATATGTACGACAGATTTATCGCCCTCGCTGTGTCATTCCACAATGTTTTTGGTACATGTCCCTTTCTCTGCATTTACCGTCACGCACGAATTACGACCTTATTTAATATTTTGTAGTATTATATTTTTCAGGAAACACGCTGTAAACGTCATGAAAAAAGAAGTTATAAACATTAGTGAATCATCTATAAGACATCTAAAGGGATACGTCCTAATCACAACAAACAGCGGAATTTATATACTGAGCTCAGAAGTGGCTGTATTATGGGAACAATTAAAATGCTCAGTGCAAATAGATCTGCCCTATAGGCCAGTTTAGGTGGAACTAAGAACGCCTGTTTGCAACACTAATACTGTGCAACGCGCCGAACTTTCCATCAACCCGATCAGTGCCTCTTTTAGGAAAGCGTTGTTGTGCAATGCATTCTGCATTGAAGTTATTTATGACTGTTTTTCGTTATCGGTGATTGGAGCTCACGTATTTTAAGGTATTCGCACACTTACTGAGAACAACAGTTGTAAGATAGGAAATGGGGCTATCATTTTTGTCGTTCGCACTTTTTGGATGAGCTACGCCACGACGCAACCTAAGTGTGGTATCCGATAAAGTGTGCGTGACATCGACCCTACAAGCACAACGGTTCCAACCAAGCTTTCTTAGCATCATGCTCGCGTCTTTCTCCCAAGGTAAGAGGTAATATTTACTTGAATAGTACAGTCATTCTGACTGCTCTAAAAATGTCTAATTTACCACATTTATGGTCGATTTTCTGTATTATGGTGTGAAGTGAATATAGTGTACGTGTTAGAAAGTCCTCGTCGGCTACTGCAACAGTTACTCAGCAAATGAACCGAAAAGTGTTCAGAGAGTTCGTGTCGAATGGTCTACGTTATATGTATACATCTGCAGTTTCCACGTATATATACGACAGCGCTCTTGAAATATTATGTCGAAGTCTGTAAACATGTCAAGGATTTCAGGGCTTGTAACTGCCAGTAGCAATGACAGAACTAAGGCACCGCTGAAGTCTAGATTCCTTTATAACCTGAAGCTCTTGAAATGAATAGCTCTTTATTTCGTTTTCGTAATGGTCTCACTTGCACCGCCGATTCAAAGGCGCTGGAGCCCGTACTCTCGCTCAACCGAGTTTCGGGGGCACCGTTAGTCGCCGATCGCCATACATTACATCTCTTTTGAGACGCACGTAGTTCCACGCGAGGGCTTCGGCACGTATGAAGGTTTTACCCGCTGCCGTACCCCAGTGGCTATCTAGTTGCGCTTCTGAGCTCGAGGTCGAGGGTAGAATCCTGGCCCCGGAAGCCGCGTTCCTTGCTGGTGCACTGGTTGAAGGTTAAAGAACCCTAGGTGGTCCAAATTATTTCGTGGTCTACCGCCCCTCCCTTACGGCGTGCCCTATGATGATACAGTTGTTTAGGCACGTAGAACCAGATATATTAATTTTAATTTTCTAGCCTCTCTAGGGTTAGATGCTGTGGTGGAGCGCTCGTCAAAAGCAGCCTGCCTCCTCATCCGCTGCTCTCTCCTCCTGTGACAACTGCAGGAAATTAGGATGGCAGTCGCGTTCCACGCTGGTGCACACGCCCCTGTAGGCAAAACATAGGTCTGTGAAGAATTCGGCTCGTACGTACAGCCACCCACACTACCGTTAAAGATGTGGTGGTTAACGACTGTGCTCCTCAAGCTAATACGGAATCATACAAGAAATGCTACATAATCATCCTCACTTCAACAAATGTACGCCTTAAAACTAATCATTCATTTATTACAACGATTAGCCTCCTAAAAGCTTTCGCGCATTCGCTTACATTGAATATCCTCGCCATTGATTACGGCGCTATGTTTTTCTTTGTCGTTGCCTACTCCACACAAGTGAAAGTAAGTTGTGCGTTTGTGCATAGATTGAGCGCGTTATTGCTTTAGGATGACGCTGGGCGCCGACCTTTGAAGGTGAAATGTTACTGTTTATGTACTATCAGACAATTTTTTTTTGTAGCAAAATGCAGAAAAAGTCGCCTATATATTACGTTCTGCATACTTCTCGTTTAGGTTTCTTTTATTTTATACTTTTAGCAACTTGGGCTTTGTTGTCTGCGCAGAAACCAAAATAATTTTCTTGTTTTCTTAATGTTGAAAATAAAGGACAGCCGATAATTACATCTTTCTCTTACAGAAAATGAGATCATGCCACTAACAAAGGCAGCACTGTTTGCTTGGAATATCTGCAAATACAGGAAATTAGGCAGATTAACCTCTGCCACTTTGCCACACTCGCTACGCCGAGAGTCGCAAAAATATTTGGCCAATTTTACTGCGATAGCAATCATATGGACACTCCAGCCGCATTTCTGCCGTCGCCGTCGCCGTGAGGTTCCGTATGAGTGAAAGCTTGTGAGGGTGAGCCGGCGAACGCGGTTCAATCTCGCGTACGCGAGCGAGGAACGCGGTCCGTATGCGCGCTCTCTGCTTTGTCGTGCGAGACAAAGGGGTGAGGCGAGGAAGGAGGGGCGTTCGGTGGTTGCTACGGTGCCACGATGTCCTCCTCGCCCACCGCTATGTACAGAGTGGAGAGAACCGCGCTGTCGACTACGGCGTTGGCCACGCGAATCGCGGACGCCGTAGGGACGCGTTGCCGGCGCTCGTATGCCTTGAAAGCGGGCTGCGACGTAGCTAAACTGCGCGTCCGCGCAGGCCTCATCTTCAAAGCGACCTGCGATGTTTGCAGAGAGAGCGTAGTGCCGGTAGCTTCGTATACATTGTGCTTTCGCAGTTTCGTACGCGTTGAAACGACAGGTGCTCGGCTGGCGGCTGATGCTGCAATCCCTAACTCCACCGTTTTCACAGACAGTTTCCGCTGTCATCGAGCGACGTGTGTTCATGTTTACCTGTGGGCGTGACACTGTACTGGTTAATTAAGCTAAAACACGTTGGCGAGTTAGTTGTTTTGACTCCATGATAGCATTTGTAAGCGCGACTGAACAAGGGCGTAGAAAGAAGCACGCACAGAAAGACAGCACTGTCGCTGTTTATCTGTTTCTTTCTACATCCTCGTTAAACCACGAGTACATATTCTATCATTGTTAATAAGCTACTAAACGAATGTTCACAGTTTTATACGGCCGATAAAGCTACTATCCTTACTTCGTACAGCTATCTAATTATTTGCTATCGCAATCGGTGCTTAGCCTTTCAGGCAGAACTGCGAAATTTTAAGTTGCGGAAACTTCTGTCAGCGCATAAATGCTTTATATTTATTCGTGAGCTTTCTCGCAACCCTTCATGTTAATCTAACAAGGGTTCAAAAGATGTAGGTGGAAGAGTATTCATATGCCTTCTTCAGCACCTATCAATCTGGAAAAGCTCTGCTGTACCACTAGCTGGAACTAGAAGCAGTGGCTTCAGTGAGGGCACGAATGACGCTGATATTAGGATAAAATAAGAAGTGCACTAATTTTATAAACAAACGAAACAGAGTAATTGAATGAACCCATGGGTTGCAATAAAGCATCCACGTCGCAGGGAGGGCATGGGATCCCATGCGATGGCTGTGATCAGGCGCTGAAAGACCCGGTTCTAGTCCAGCGTTGCGTACCGTAATATGTCATGCAACATAGACACGATATATGCAGAGAAATCCCGGTAATTATTCAACATTTACATAGTATAAGCCTCCTATGCTCTTTTATATCCCCTCTTTCCTTCATTTCACTTACCTTATTGTTTGGTAGGAAAGTAAAACAGAAATTTAGCAGAACAAATTATCCCAACAAATTATTAAAGTGTAATCAAATATTTTCCAAGCATAATAAGAATGTAAGACACATAGAATAATATGAACAACCACAGTGCTTACGCCAATGCATAGAGAGCAGTCGCAGGTCAATGGGATGTCGTAGAAAAGCAATGAGACGTAAAAACACAAAAATGGAATGACACGGGGTACATAGAACACATGAAATCACGTTATTAGAACACAAAATGTATAGAAAACAAAAGAGTTCTAGCGCTGTTGGCTTAGAGACACACAACATAAATGATAAAACAGAAAGAACAACTTTTGCTGTTGAGAAACAGACACTTGTCCAAATTTTAGCTAGAAAACGATTGCGACTTTTATTTCTGTGACTTTTTTCTGCCTTCTTGTGTGTACACGTCTCTTAAGAGGAAGCTTTAGCTCGGGCCCAACTCCGACGCGGCCTATTCAAATACATGTAAAAACGCGAAAACGTTTTTCTGAGAAACCCTGTACCGATTTTAATGAAATTTGTTGTATTTGAGAGAGAAAGTTAAATTCTAGTCACTGTTGGAAGCGGAATTTTGATTTAGGGCTTGAATTTTGTTAAAGAGGTTCTCAAAAATTCAGAAGTGCGAAAAAAATAGAAGCACGAAGTTTACAAACTAATAGCTCTGCATCAAAAACAGATATCGCGATTCTGTAAACGGCATTCATTAGACCATTCAAAGCGGACAAATTTGATATGTCATTTTATATGTTACGTGAATTTCTTACGTTATTTACGAGGGTTCTGCAAAAGTTGTAATAACACATTGACACATTTTTTGAGGTTCATGTGTAACATATAAATTTTGTCCGCTTTAGATGAGCTATCAGATACAATTCACAGAATTGCGATATCATTTTTTCTTGCTGGGTTACGGAGTTCTAAACTTGATAGTTTCGTTTTCTGAAAATTTGCGATTTTTGCCAATTTTCTATAAAGAATTGACAACCTAAATCGAAAATTCGAAACCAACAGTCACTAGATTTTAAGTGTTTCTTTGAAATGCAGCAAACCCCGTCAAATTTGGTGCAGCGGTTGCCGAGAAAAACGAATTCTCCTTTTACATGTATTTAGATAGGAGCACTCGAGCTAAAGCTTCCTCTTAAGTAAAACTAAGTAATCTCTACAACCATAATTAAAAAGAAAACCTTCGCGTACACTGCCCACACAAAAGCATGCAGTTGTCTGTACACGAATCGGTGACCGATGAAGGTATCGGCAAGAGCTACGCTGCGTAGGAATAGTGTTCCGCAGCACCCTATCAACAATCGCAATATGCAGAGCTCAGTTCAGTAATAAATTTCTGAAATGGCAGCATGAGTAAGAGTGATGCCATGCGCTAACGATGTCATCCAATGTACAAGCTTGAAGTCAATAGAAACAAAAGTCTGCGATCGTGTTCCCGCTTGCATATCTGAAAAAAAAACGCATATGTATAGTTTTTTGTTTCATTTCTTGCTGAGTTCACACGTACACACAAGCACGCACGCACACGGAAACGCGCACACCAGCGTCCTTTGATACACAAGAGGTCGTCTCGTTGCTAGATACGTCTCTTGATTTTTCTATTTAATGCATATGGCATTCCATATTTAGCACATGTCACATCGTTGTTCATGCTTTGACAGACTTGTCCCACGACCTAAGCTGCTTCTTTGACAGCAATAGTAGAAGTTTGGCAAGTCGCATGGGCATTTACTTAGCAGCTATTTCCACAGACTTCTTGTGCTTGCGTCCGTACGTGACAAGATCTTGATCAGCGGTCCTGATTGAGGGCCACCGCTGTGTGGCGACGTGAGAGGAGAATGTTTTTTTTTTCTTTGAGGAAAAAACTCCGTGAAGACCCATTGCACAAATTGCCACTGAAATATAAAACAAAACAGTGGGATAAAGTGTGGAAACTATGGCATAGAAATAAAAAGAAACATGCATCTACTACATTGCTGGCGCAGTTAGTACACAAAAAGCAATAGTTCGCTTCCACGCGACCTCGGGGGCGCAAGTTTTCACCGTTCTAGTATACAGTCATGGCAGAAACGATGACATCAGTGCACCACCTAATAACGCGTAATCGTTTTGCTTTTTGATTGCGATCGTTTTCTCAAGATTATCACTGCTATGAATTTGGCACTCGGTGGAAGACGTGCCTGTCCTGCTTTCACATTTATTTTTTATGCAGCTTCTCGACGTCCTACTACCCTTGGAGGACGGGCATGAAGACCTCAACTCAAACACTTTAGATGCCAACCTCCCTACCGAACCACTTCTAAGCCAGCACTCTGGACAGACCGAAGCTTCAGACCAGCGCTAAGATTCAGGAAATACCTTCACATCAGTGGTGTTATCGCAACAGCAGGCTTACAATTGAACAAATGCTTACGAATCTTTATGCAATAGTTCTCCGTGATTCTATGCGGCCCTCCGCACACGCAAAGCACTCACTTGTTTAATTGAACCGCACACCTGCGACAGCTAGCTCGAATAAGCTTTGAATAGGCAGCCATAGCAGTGTTGTGTGCTGGTAACTCCTGTATGAACAATACTAAGTTATCTATTCGACAACAAAATTGATTTCTCGCTGGTCTTTTTTTTTATTGCTCATGCATATTCGAAAGCAAGGATTACTTCAGGACTCGTGATAAAATGCGTCTAATTTTATCAAAGGAACGTTTCACGTGTAATAAGTGCCGTTTGTTATGTCTCTTGTGCGGACTGGCCGAGCGTACCAACAGCCTGCTTTTGTGTCTTATATGTCCGCACATATGCGGGCTCCAGGCAAAGCAGACTTTTTGCGCAACTGCTCCGTATTAATATGAACTGGTACTCGCTTCACTCCTATGGTGCTTTCAATTTTAATGCATTGTGTTTGCATCATCTCCAGTGCATCTTCTCTACTGTTACGTGAGTTTTTCGTGTGTTATCTACAGCTTCTTCGAATTGTTAATTTCCTTCCTCGGAGTTATATCATAAGAAGCCAACAAGCACTCACACCAAGGACAACATAGGGAAATGAATTGCGCTTAATAAAGGAAATAAACAAACAATAAATATAATGGAAATGAAAGTGGATGAAAAAACAACTTGCCGCAGGTGGAGAACGATCCCACAACCTTCGCATATAGCGTGCGATGCTCTACCAATTGAGCTACCGTGGTGCCGTTTGCCCATCCAATTTCTTCTGTATTTCTTATGGTATTTATGTTTCCTAGTAGAACCCTGGGAGTGTTAGACAGCGCCACCACTCAAAGAGCTTAGCGGCGGATGTGGAACATCCTTTCTGCCGCAGGCGTTCACGAGAACGCTTTTTGGGTGAAGGTAATCGCTCAATAAACCCACACTTGCTACTTGGAGGCATCAATGTTGGGGGATTCGAGACCCTCGTTATGCGAAGGTTGCGGGAACGTTCCCCACCTGCGGGAAGTTGTGTTTTCATCTACTTTCATTCCCTGTAATTTATAATTTCTTTGTTCATTTATTAAGCACAAGTGATTTCCCGTATGTTGTCCTTGGTGTCCGTGTTTCTTGGCTTCTTATGATATAACTTCGATGAAAGAAATGAAAAATTCCAAGAAGCTATAGATAACGCATGAAGAACTCACGTCACAGTTGTCCCATCGAATATATGCAGCTTGCACACGTGCATGCTTATCTGTGAAAATTAAGGAATCGTCTAAGCTTACTGTGCACGGAGAGCAGCGCGGGTGGCGAGTCCCTGGTGCCAAGCATGTTGGCCGCGCGGCACACGTAGCAGCCCTTCTCAATGGGGCACACGTCGGTGATCTGAAGCGCGCTCTGGTACAGGAGGTGGCCGCGCCCCATGCCCGGCTGCACTAGACGCTGCACTTCAACCAGGTGACCATGGGCTCGGGGTGGCCCCTGAGAGAAACGCACTCCAGCATTGCCGACTCACCCGATGCCACATGGAGGCTGTTGGGCCGCAAAGCACTCGCCGCGAAGCACTGTGTGCACGAGAGGGCAGGAAGGAGACGAATTCGACACATGAAGCGCATTCGCTGCACTTGTTTGCTGGTCCCGTGCTTCACCTGCAATGTAGAGCCAAATACGGGTGTGTCAAGTCAGGTTAGGCGACTCGTATAGGGTCATTTCTAGAGATTGCGAAGTTGCAGCGAGAATATATAGCAACTCGCAGAACAATGTCAAGCGAATGTTGTCACCACAGCCGACTGATCAAACTCGGCCAATCGCCAAACGTATGCGTCAGTCGGCCTTCCATGTACACCGGCTGCTGTAAGAACTTGCCAGGAATCATTAAAAAGTAACCTAAACAACAGCAGTAAAAGCTTTTTCGACAGACCATGGTGTGCTCCGTGCACGTATTTTGCGTACCCTCTCAGCGCAGCAAGACGTACTTAAATAAATGTCTGTTCCTATCAATCAGTATACGGTGCTCTTTTTCCTGAAGTTTTATTGCAGCCTGTTTCGCTGAAATACGAGTGCCTAGTCAAATGTTTTGCTCATTTCTGTGGTTACGCTGATGAAGCCAGTTTACATGCTGCAACTAGCTTTATATCAAACCCACCCAAAGCTTCCGAATAAATAAGGCTATCGACAACCCACGTCCCGCATTAAACACACGACCCAAATTTATATGTGCAAGCAGTAAAAACCACATTCTCTCTGTGTTGCTGCTTTGTTTCATACATCAGCAAGACTAATTAGTAGGCTTTCGTCTGCAAAAGGGAAATGAAAATCCTCATCGAAAACTGCCGCGAATATATATGAGCATTGTAGACAACCCTATGGGTTAGGAGAGTTGCCGCTTTCTATGATCATCAGCAGATGTCGGCAAATACTGCGCATCTTCAAAGAGCAGGCAGCAGAAAAACGGAATCTCTCAGGGCCTTTTAGACAGCATTCGTAAGGTCGTCTATCTCCCCAGCCATTCATTCCTGCCGATCGTAACTGCGCGAGCAGATGCTTGATGGTGTCCCGCATGCGTGATAAAGGTGCAGCCTGGGAACAAGGTACCTAGCATGCACGCGCCATCAGCGTTGACGTGGCCTGATGCGTGCCGCTCGACCAACGAAAATTGCTAGGAAATGGGGTAGGAGGGACATCTAATGGTGTCTTTACGAGAGACGTGCAGCACTCCCGAAACTAGAGTTCACGCTTGCCGAAAATTCGGTCCCTGCAAAACGTAGTGCACTTTCTTTCTACCACATAGTTTGCAGTCACAAATGGCTCGCAAGGGTATATGGAAAACACGCGCCGAGAAACTAACGTGCCTTGCTGAGTGAATGTGCTTCCAGGAATAGCAGATAAGTAATGCAGAGTCCTTTGTTGTGTTTTTCTTAGCTAAGATTTGGAATATCCTGCTCTTCCGGTGCCTAAATCCCTCCCCCCCCCCCACACACACACATCTAGCAATTCATTCAAAAAAGGAAGCGCTCGAAAGTATCCGCTAGTATGATGTACACATAGGTCAAAACAGCGACCCCGAATGCACGCGGGGTCACTTGCTCTAGAGCTTTGAACTCTTGCGTTGTGGGACGAATGAGGCTTCTAACGCGATAGCGTTGGGCGCCCCGTGTTTCAGAAAATCCGGCGTCGATAGAGTTGTCCGTGAGCGAAAATTTCCGTCTATATTTAGGTTTATGTATGCGCTACGCGCCGCCATATGACACGCGGTGTATGCGGGTCACACCGCCACACCATTTTATCTGCAAAGTTGCTCATACCTTCTCTTACTTTCCTGAAAATACTATTCCTCGGAATTTTGAGAATAAAAGTCCACAAACTAATGTCATGAAACAAAACAACGACAGCGCATGCCTTTAATCCTAAATCTCCTAGGACTTCAATATAAAAGTTACCAAATAGTAACAGAAACCTGAAAACGATGTAATTTTTCTTGGCGCAGCTGCGCGTAGCCTTCGAGATCGGCCCACGCAAGAGGCCGTGTTTCTACCAGGCAGCCGCCAGCGTTTTCCGGCAAACATTACGGATACATAAGCTCAAGTTGCCGGCAAGCGAGAGAGGCAGTCAGGAATCAGTGTATGCTATTGCATTCCACTCTTAAAGGTGAAGCCTAAGCGCCATCCAAGCTTTTAACACTTGAGTGCTCAGCGCAGGAAGCGCGTGCCTTGAGCACTCAAAACATGTAGAGTGCTAGCTATATCGAAATACTTCTCACCGTCTGTCTCGCTCCCTCCGCTTTATTATGTAAGCTCGTAACGACACAGGGATAGAACGTGACGGTTTTCACACCACTGCACAGCTCTAATGAGAGAGCGCACGGATATATGCCGCAGTCGCAACTTGCAGTTGAACTTCAAAGGGCAGAATCTTACTCACTTCTTTTTCAAATGTATCTTTGTTTACGGTGAATGAAGGATGGTCTAGAAGGAGAGAGAGGTCAGCAGAAGAAGGTTAGGCATCAGGGCGAGAAATTTCATAATTAGATATAAAGGAGAAAACAATAAAGGTTAGCGGGGTCCCGCTACATCTGTTTTGAGGCAAACCCACTTTAAGTCCGTCGGGTGATCACGCCGTCCGAAAGGAAGCGTTCGTAAAGTGTGAGAGAAAGAAAAAAAATTGTGATCTCTTTTAGGCGTGGCGAGGAACTCGTGCAAAATTTTGTCCAACTTTAATCTCACTCTGTACTTTCCCGAGCTCGCGGGAAAGAAACGTCATACATTTCGACGCTGGCACACAACGTCAAGTGTCGGACAGGCACCAGGAACTGCATGGCGCGTATTCTTTTATATACCGCGGTCGCATTGCCAATTAAAGCGAATTGATAGGCCAGACTGTTGATCCGGCAAAACTGCGTTACACTCGGCCCCGATTTACGTTGTACATACATTTGTGCCGTCATCATCGTTGATGTTGTTCTTGCTTAGACGATGCGTATTATACTGTTGCAGCAGTATTACACGTAAAACTTGACTAATTGTTAACAATAATTCATCTTTTATATAAATATCATGATAAGGCATCACATGAACCAACCTCTTACCGCATGGCAAACGAACAGTCGAAGTCATTTCGGACTGCATAACGATCGAGTGTTTCTTTTAGAGCGCATTGTCTGTACACAAAGTAATCAATTTCGCATATTCTTTCACTGCACAATTCTGCTGAGAGAGTAATGGCATCCTGGTATGGCCGCAGTTTTCCGTATTCGTAGATTGTTGCAGTATCAGCAATAACTTTGATGGCATACATGGATAACATGCAGCTTCAGCCGGTGACTTCGCTTAATGACAAATAGGTGGGCACTACCTATGTACCAAGGTATTGTAAGTGGAACATTGAAAATTGAAACTGCTAGAACGCATGCCCTGGTACAGGTTGAGTGGGACTGCGAACTTCCATCACGTCGTCTCCGGCGCAACAGCCAGAGAGACACAAAAGAGACTCACACTACTGACAAAGACGTAAGTCTTACATACTTTTCGGGCAGAGAGGAACGCCCACATCGGTACAGAGCCGAAGTTTCCTTGCTGCTCGCTGTAAGAGCCGGAGAAATCGTCGATCTGCCATGTGTTTTTTAGTTTTCCTTTCCTTTGTTTTCTTTCTTTCAGCTTTTTAAAATCTGCTATAAAGCCTGCAACTGCACATTTTAAACTGCGATGTGGTCATTTTCTTAGCTCATGGTTCGATAGAAAGAGAAAGAAATGGCTGCGGCGAATTTCTCTTCATGAACTTCTCTCCCTATGTTGCACGACTGGGCAGTATTTACACCGCTCCAAGTTTCTCTCCAGTGGTGCCTTCAGGCTATACGCACCTTCAGTCCACACACGAGAGTGAACTCTGCCCCGGTCCTGTACTCACCTTAGGTCAGTAAAAGACGCACCTCCTCCATCTCCATGTACTCCTCGTTTTTGTTTACCCAGATGCAAAACAAAAGAACATGAAAGCAAGCCGTCAGTGACCCAAATATGTCCTTTCTTGGTGTGTTCTAGCAAGATGAGTATGTCACGAGGAAGCAAACTTATATGGCGACTAACTCGCGGTGAATTGCTCATGAAGGCATCTTTGGCTTGGCGGGCAGGGGTCCGGCTCTTTCTCAGCTGCTTTGTTCGTTTAAAGAACACCGACGATTCTGTGTTACCTCGCGACAACGGCGCAGAAGAAATACCACTCCCTAGAATGTCTAACGATGCCCGAAAATAATTTTATTGGCATTGCATTCGGCTTGCCCAAAAGGTTGTTGATTTTATTTATTTTTTCTTGGCTGTACGTACTGCTCAGAAACATGCGTGAATCACGAACGTCGTGCTTTTTGCATGAATGTGCGTATTCCGTAACTTCAGAGCGTCGTTATGGAAATCGCATGATTTCCAAGTGTGCCAAATGTGGCACTCGGTTGTTGCGGTTCTTATTAACATCTGTTTCTCTTTTTGTGCGTATATGTTTGTGTCCGCGTGAGTGCGTGCGTGCGTGAAGTCTGCGCGAGGAGCCAGTCGCAGTATGTTATGTTCCTTACAGCGTGCACGTGTGTGTGTGTAGCAGTTATTTTTCGCACTCCGAATGTGGGACGTCGTGCAGAAGTGAACACAACCTTAGGGGCCGAAACTTACGACCTTTCTTGGCTTCTTCATTTCTATTTGCTTGCTCGGATATAAATATGTATCCGAGAGCTAGTAACTCTGAATTGCTAGGAAGAAAAGGCCCATAAAACACCCCCCCTTCCCGCGCCCCTAGACAAAGAGAGGGTAAGGGAAAAAGGTTGAGGACCCCGTCAAATAACAACTTCCATAAACCAGCGTCGGCAACTGTCAAACCGCGCCCTACCACACGCCTCCCTTGTGGCTGGGGCGAGTTGCACCTAGGATAACACCGCAAAGCGCATCGCTCCGAGAAGCTCCGTAAATACCGGCGAAAGCATGCACTGGTTCTACATCATATCCGCACAGGCCGTCTTATTTTAGCGTCTTGCGTTCGCAGAAAGCACGATGTGACACCGTAGGAATTGCTGTATTTGCGACTGCTTGAAGAATGTGAACCGATGGTTTGGCCGGTACCCAGCTTGCGCAAAAGGATATTTGCTCGCGAGTGGAGATTTCGCATGCTTACGCGCCATACGTTACGTGACCTCATGGTTCCACGGTAGTTTAAGTGGCTCAGTGTCACCAAGTACCCAAGAAGCGCTTTGCAAACAGGCCGGAAATGAACCGAGTATTAAAAGAAGCACTTAATCTTATTGGCATTCAGTTGATTACAAGGCTTCTAAGTTAGTAGCGAGAAGACCGCTAATTAGGCGTTTTGCGAAGAAAAAAGACGTTCCTGCGCATAGCATGCTGAAGAGATAAACTGACTCTGTTTCCTTATGCAAAAAAAGTGAGGCGTTCAGACAGGACACAAGGGAAGAGAAGTGGACAACACGACCGTCAAAATCCACTTTTCTTCTGTTGTGTCTGCATGCCTCACCTTTTTTGCATAATGAATCCTTACCAACTAGCTCAGCTTTGTGCCATTCTATGATTTTGTTTAGTGCAGTTTGTTTTTGAAAGTGTAATCAGAACTTTTCATGTGTTATAGAAAACGTTTTGCCTTTGAGGCTGAACATATTAAAACAATCGTGCACAGCACTGTAACATTATGCCTATTATGGCTATTGGCACTTGAATAGCACAAAAAATAGATAAAGAAAATAAAGGGAGAAAGCAGAGAATTGGCCAGATAAGCGTCTCGCTGGCTACCCTGCGCTAGGGGAATGAAAAAAAACAACAACAAGGCGAATAGGAACACGATAGACAGAGACAGAGAAACAGACGATTAAATCGTCCATGCGTGTGGACAGCACCGCTAAGTCAAAGGTGCACACACATTCCAGTAACCCTCAAGAAACAGGTACGTGGTTTCCCAGCCTTCTGGGCCGACTAGCGATAAGGACGGTGGACGAGTTGTGTCTAAACGGACAACGGCCGATCGTCCATTCATCGCGATTCATTGGACAGCGCTTGTATGAGACTTAAATCAAGGACAGCGGCACAATAAAAGCTTTAATCCTTTTTCGCTGCTGCAGATATCGCATGCAGCACTGTCAGTCAATCCAATTAGCGTGATGTAAGACTTCGTGAAGGCAACTGCCCAACACAAGCGACACACAAGCTATGGCTGATGCCGATGAACGGTGGGTTGAGGTCGGAGTTGAAGCGAGGGGTTCAGCTCGTGTAGTCTGGTGCGCCTTGTATTTGCGGCGCTTCACTTTGCTTAGAAGAACGTGCATGTCCGGTGGCGAAGTTGCCCTGGAACAGTGTGGTCTTTTAGGTGTGACGCTCCAGCAGCTTTGTCTACGTAATCATCACCACTGATCCCGGAATGACCAGGTAACCACTGGAAAGAAATTTCGTGGCCTTGTTGTTTTAGGTCTTGGTGAAGTTTGACGAGTTCGCCAGCTGTTCGTGAAGTCCATGTCGAATAACTGACTTTTTTTTCTTGTTCTTTATTGTTTGTTTCACGGATTCTCTCCGTGTAGGGGACAGAGGTAAAGGCAAAATGCCTGACAGAGCCTCTGCGCCCCTACAGTTCAAGGTAGCATGACATATCATTCACATACATATTTGTCGAACATATCTTTTACAGCACACAACAACGAAAAATTCAATTATTCAGAACACATGTCTCCAAAGCATGACTTTTGATTCAACGGGATAGATTTCGAAAAAACAGAAGATACATACGCAATAAGTATTACATAACAATAGTATTGGCTTACACCAGAAGTCAACAAAGAAAATAAAACCATAGAATCACTTGCTCGAAAATAAATAGCACAGACTTCATGCTCCGTAATGCAGGGTTTGAGCCGGAAAACACAAACGCACCAACACAAGCAGGTGCAATAACTCCAATGGGCTAGAATGTGGAACTGGTAAATTTGTGATACATTGTCACATGAGTGAAGATTAAAAATAGGCGAAATACACGATGTACACGTCAATGATGCCCCATGGTCACGAACAAACTGGCCCAGCTTGGCGCTTTGTTGCTTAATATTGTCACATATTCCGTTCAATGAGAGTAACCTCACTGGTCGACAGTTAGTGTATGTACTCTACATTTCTTGTCGTCAGGTATGCGATATTCCTCATGTTCCACTAGCTATCGCGAAACGAAAGCAAAAACACAACACACGCATCAGATTATATGGCAGACTGATATAAGCGTTGATCTGGATGCGATTTCATATGGCATGCTCTGTGGTTCAAGGCTTTAGAGCTCTTCACATTACAATCTAGTCCCAACTTTAATTATCGGCTGATGAGAAACACGTCGTAATTAGCAAGTGAACTGCACGTGTTGACGTTTTTTAAGCCATGCGAGAAGGCCGGCACGTCACAGATTTCAAAGTACCTTCTCCTGTTTCGGATGTTCGCATTGCGAGAAAGTTCTACGGAGGGGTTGCGTCCAGTTTGTTTAGTATGCAATTTTACCCTCGTCTGTCAATAAACTATGATCTCATTCATAGTAGACGCTGTTCAAATCTAATAACGCCACGAAAAGCTAGCACAGGGATTGTAAATCCCCATACTTCGCGGTGTCTGTTCGTGATTATCATGATGCCGTTCCCGATAAGATTTATTGCTGCATTTCGAATTCCCGAAGTACAATTTGGCAATCCAACCTAATTTCGCCATTCTTTTAGTGTCACTTTAACGCTCATATGTGCCTTGGCCGTCGCCATAGAAGGAAGAAATGCCAGTTCAAGCGAATTACGAGCAAATAAAAAAAAAAACTCAACACTGTCTAATTTTGTTCCAAAGCAAACGTGGTTTAAAATTGAATTAATTCACTTTAATTCGTTGTCGTTTTAAGAAAGAGGGTAAGAAAGGTGGACAACACAGCTCGAAAGATTCGTCCACCACCCCGTAATAAAGCCGCGTTTGACGTCGTGTGACGATACATGCTCGACAGTCTTTCGTACCATGCTGATCTTCAAATTGGGCCCATGCAGATAAAATTCCTGGTGATTATTTTAGTTTATCGACAGCTGCAAAGCGAATGCCCTCCTAGTCATACGACGCCCGCTCCCGGCTAAGCCTAGCCAATCCACCAGGAGACAAAACAAGACAGACAGGGCAGTAGGCAATGCAGTGTGGGAAGATTATGGCAGGTCACTCCGCGGCTTACACTGGAGTGAACATAGGGGAGGGCCACCGGCGGCCTCGTTTCCGGGAGAGCAGCAGCGGTGCAGTAAGCGCGGCGCGTACACTACGCGAGTGCGTGTCCGGCTGCATCCCGACGCACGGCGAAGACAAAACCTCGCCGCGATAAAACGCGCGTGAAAGTTTAATTCGTGGTGGCCCGGGGATGAGTCGCGCGCTGGCGCCTCACGTGGCTGGCGCAGAGGTACCACGCTGGGCTTTTTAGTCGCCCCCGCAGGGAACGGCGCCTGCCTGCTGTTCGCCGGACACCCATAGTGCCAACGAACGGCGCCTCCCGTAGCGACGCCGAAGAATAATGGAACACGCATTCCAGCTGTCACCCGAAGTGCGGTTACATAAAACTCCATATATAGTACGGGAAAGGCTCCTCTCTCGGAGATGTCAGATTTCATACCACGCAAGAAATCTGCGTTGCGCTCGTGTGAATGAGCACCACATACATGCACACAGCGACGGTTCCACGCGCGGGGCACGCTCCATGCTGGGAGTGCCCGATTTCGCTTACGTTTTGCTACAAAGAGCCCTAATAGCCGTGCCTCCATTAGACGCCGATATACCGACTGTGACGTGCGCGTGACGCGTGCGTGTCGGCGATTTTGGAGGGCAGTGTACAATGTGCACGACTAATTCTGATGGTCCTGTAGCAAGCTGTAGCGCACTGTTTCGAATTCTACCATTCTCTCCTAGAGCTGTATGTGCACCTGCGGCAGCAAATCTGCGGCTTACAGCTTTGCGGTGCGCGTAACTCCTCGAAGATACCGCATGCAGAATGCGCCAAGTTGCAGCGCATTGTATTCAATATATAATATGCACGGTTTGTTTTGAAAGGGGAAGAGGTCTAGGAACAGAAAAAATAGCGGGGCGGAGATTCAAAAAGGCACATAAAAGCTTGATACCTGATAGTCTAGAAGAGCCGGTCGATATCTGTGAGATGCGTGCAAGCACAGTACTTTGAAAGCGTGATTGCTACATAGAAAGCGTGACTGGTACCTTGAAAGCTTGCCTGGCACCCTAAAGGCATCGCTGGCACCTTGAAAGCGTCACTGGTACCTTCCAAAGCGCAACTTGTACCTTGCAAGCATAACTGGTACTTGGAAAGAGTTGCTTCTACCTTTAAACCGTGACTGGTACTTCTAAAGCGTGAAACAGCCGAATCGGCAGATGTGCGGATTGTCTAGGGACGTTTAGCTACGGTTCGGAGTTTTTGAGCTTCAAACATGAGAAACATCTTCAGCAGTGTTGCGTTTGTGACTTATCAGCACGAAAGCACAATTCAGCGAAAGTCGAAACAATTGCTGGGAAGGTCCGAAGGAAGTTCGATAAAATATAAAGCAAAAAAACTCACAGGCATGGGTGGCACACGCAGCACAGTCACAGCGTAAGCTGTTGGAGCGACGCCACACGAACTCCCTTTTCGGCAGGACGCGCTAGGGATCTTCGCGGCGGAGTCTTTTTGCGTGTTTTTCACAAGAACGCACTGGACTGTCCGCTCGCCGTCGACAGCGAGCTGCGGAATTTGCTGCTCTCTGCACGGTGGTCTACTGAGCTCGACCCCGACGTTGCCTGGTTGCAGCCATGCGCGCCGCCCTACGATTCGCTTCTTTTTTAAATGAAAACAAAAGAAAGAGACGTAATCACCTTATAATGGTGACGGCTACACCTCTGCATGAGGGCACACGCACGTAGGCACTCACTCTCTAATTCACACAAACTCTCTCTCTGTCACACATATCCGCGCGCGCGTTCCTGGAACTCGATGCTGTCTCACCTGACATCTGCAGCCGTTTCGGATGATATATTCCCAGCCGGCCATATGGTGAATTTCATCATAATTTTCATCATCATCAAACAGCAATGGCACCAGCAGCAGGCTATTTTTGTGCCCACAGTAGGACGACAACCTCTCCCATCGATATCCACTTACCCTTGTATTGCACTAGCTGACTTCACCTGATTTGTTTTCTACCGCCTTCAACTGAGCTTTCCTTCCCTTGGCACCCCTTGTGCCACTCCAGTAATCCACCAGTTATCTACACTGCCCAGCACACATGGCCTGCCTGCAGCCCCATTTTTTTCTCTTAATGTCAACAAGAATATCGGCTATCCCCGTGAACGTGCAGTGAGGTAATCAAGACAACACCAACTCGGAGTTGCTGGAGAACGCATATATCGCTGTCGCACGGCATTATGCAGAGGGAGTAATTACAGTTGTATACTCTGAAACAAGCGCATACATGGCGCTAAGGAACGACTTCGGTAATACTCGGTTATTCTGAGATGTTTCATATACACAGAGGCAAACAGAAAGAAAGCAGAAGAGAGGCACAGCACATCACGTCACACTACAGGCAAAGGGGACAGAGAGGAAAAGCAAGGGAGGCAAATGTAGAGTAACCAATACACAGACATGTTTCCGAACCCGAGCGCATGCACTCTCGTACCAGGACATCACGCAACATTACAAGCTAAGCTCCAGAAAACACGCGCACCCACAGAAGTCACTACCTAGGGAGCAGGAGCGATTCCTCGGAGCTCTACAAGTTGATACATTTCCCTACCCAACCATAACTTACCTTATAGGCCCTACATAATTCTCTCCGCAATACCGCTTGTGCATGCGCAAAAACCTGGTCCCTCAGGCACATAGTAGTGTGTTGGAGACAGGCACCATTACATACTCCGAACCTTCGTCAAACCAAAGAGCTTTGGGAGAGAGTCTTGGCCAGCTCCGGCCTCGAGGATCAACAACGGCTAATTGCTAGGGCCCAGGGCGCGGCCAGAACTCAAGGCATTCAGGAATGAGGTCGCCTCTCCGAAGTTTCATTTATGTAATAAATATGTTTGTTCTCTCTCTCCGTTTTGATACCCTGTACTGGGGGTAACGTGACGAGAGAACAGAAAGGAAAAAGGATTGGAGAAAGTAAGCACGGGACACACGCAGCATAATGCACGAGACTATAAACTTTCACTGAGGTCAATGCATTTCGAAACCTGCAATTACGCCACAGAGGGGACGGTGCGCTCTAAACGTGGCTCATTCTTATATAGAAAGTATAAGCAGTCATGTATTTTCTTTCAAAACCATAACTACTTTCAATATGCCCTAGATAACATTGTATGAATAGAATACATTTGTTTACGTGCTTCTTTTCTTGCGAATAGTTCACTCGTGTTTATCTTGTTTTCTTAGAATGATCTAGCTAACATTCTACAAATAGGATTTACATTTGTTCCTGCTTCTTTTCTTTCTTCAACGGTCGTACCTATTTTGCTGTTAAAATGTCCAAAATTGAATCTTTTTCTGGTCCTGTAATTTTGCTTAGCACTCCCCTATGTAATGCGGGTTTCCCAAATGAATGTATAAATTTATTATCAAGTAAATAATAACTGAATCTTGAATAAAAAGTAACAAATAAATAAATGATTATTTATTTCATAAGTATAGTGTTTCGAGATTCTGTCGTTTGGCCCTAATTTTTTCTTCACTTTTCGCCCTGCTTCCCACGTTGGGCTATTAGGTCGGAGGCCGTTACAGCGCAATTATACAGCCGGTTCCAGCTCAGTAAACGTGACATGACACTACACTGCGCTGCAACACAATAAGTTGAAAGCCTGCTAAATGCCTTCATTTTTTTCATGTGTAACTGACATACGAAGTTAAATTACACTGTGTTCTGTAATAAACATTACTATAGCCGTCAGGTGCTGGTATCGACGATCTCATGTGTACACACACACGAGCTCATAGTGTGACGCCGCCACGTCTTCGTGACGTCATGTTCCCCAATGTTTCTCCCCAGGCAGTGCTCCGAGAGCCACCGATTGGCCGGTTTGAGAAAAAAGTGGTCACGCGATCGGTAAGCACCGTACCAGAGCTTTCCTCCGAAATTCGAGATACCGTGCTGCCCAAACGCTGCTTGCACCCCCCCCCCCAAAAAAAAAAAAAAAACAAAAATAGCCGCACCAAAACCTTCTCTATACTTAGGTTTCCCCCTCGCAACACCGTTGCGATGTTCGCATGATGATGACATAATCCTGGGCAAAGCAAAAGTTCTACGCCAGCAGAGACAGGGCGGACGGGGCAGGTATTCGATTCCATGGTAGCCGACGTTCCCATGAAGAACAGCGTGGATGAAGGGGTCCTCTCAGGCTTGCGTCCTGCTAATGTTTCTGGTTCACTCCGTATACAGCAGTCGTGCATGTTTGATGCGTTTCATAGCTGGGGAAACACGGCAGGATATCGGGTTTTGCATGCAGCGTCGAGGCTGGTTTGTGACTCATGCGCTACGGTCGGATCGAAAATGTGCGTTCGAAAAGGCAAATTGCGTTTTAGCACGCCAAGATAAAGTGCAAGTCACACGAGAACACAGTGTTTTATCGGCGGTTATTTTTACTTACAATAGCGTGTCCAGGTGGTGCCATTCGATTACCATAGGATTGTGCTCGGGCACGGAACCTCACCGTAGGAAGTCTCTCAGTCCCTTGAGCTTCAGTTTTTGGTCATCTTTATCAGAACAAGAGTTCTTGAGGTGCCCTGAATTAAAAAAAAATATTCAATAGAGAACACGACCACGAAAAATCAATTCGCGCGTTCGCTGGAGAATCATTTGGATACATGCGCGCTTGTGTAAAAAATGGCCTGTTTGGAAAGATTACCAACGACACTTTTCTAATTGCATATCATGAACTTGTTGCAGCTTGACCCAGTGTCCTCTACGTTCCGCAATATATGAGGTACTCGTCTTTCTGAGTCACCCACATATATAATCGTCAAGTTTGCCGGAGCGAAGTACGCTTGAAGCACTAAATAGGCAAAAACTAATATATCTATTATTACTGCGGAAACACTGAGCGTGAGGACGTAGATAGGCACTCGGTACAGGTGAGTGTTTTCGAGCATTTATTCTTCCCTGTCGCCATCAACGGGTGGAATGTGCTTCTGTGGCATGGGCTTAGACAGCCGCAACGTCGATCGAAACTTGCTGGAGAACTTTTCATGACAAACCCAGAATGTCAGTATCGACGTACAAGTAAGTGCATTCGACCACAACTCGACAAAACCTGCTTCCTCAGAGCCCGCCGTATGCTCACCTATACATACACCATGCACCATCTCATCTCAGACCCACTACGTTTACCAATTATTCTACCGTCTTCAAACCACCTTCCGTACTGCTTTTCCTTTGTGTGCCAAAGTAAACGCTCGCAAATAAAGTTTATTCATCATCATGGTCATCACCTGCAAAGTCATTTTTATGCGCTGGTTGTTCATTGTTGTCAACCTTTTATTTTTTGTCTGCGTTCTCTCTCTCTCTCTCTCTATGTGTGTGTGTGTATTGCCTCTCTTCTGCTTGAAATAATAGCATATTACTGTAGCAATAAATAAACACTATTCCGTGTTTAAGCGTCGTAAGGAGTAAATCGATTTTATCGATCTTGAACCGCGATCCCAATTTTGTCAATTATTTCCCGCACCAAATTAAAGAAGGAAGAAGTGTACGAACGCGTCTCTGGTGGAGAGAGGGACATGGCGGTGGAGACCTAAATAAACGAGAACATTCCCCTTTAGTATAAAAGAAGAAAAAAACGGTTGAGAGCAATAAGTGCACTGTGTGCGATCACTACATCCACGTTAAGAAGCAGCAAAGAAAAGAAGAGGAATCGAAGAACGAGAAAGACACAGAGGAGATGAAGGTGAAGGGAAAGTTGAGGTAGTTATGGGGAGTTCGGCAATGCAGATAACGCTTTGTGTCCTCGACTTATCCTGCATCCCCACCCTGAGGGGTGCGGAGGATGGGAGTCGTCTGGCAAGGAGGTATTTGGGCGGGCGAGGCTTGTTTCGGGAGGAGAGACTGGCTGAGGCGCGCTTAAGCCGTCGGCAACGTGACTATAGTTCTGTCACAGCTATTTATGGCAAAAGCGTAACGCCGCTACAACGCTACTGGCGTCGACTGCTCGCCATTGAAGTTTGATATACTACTATACTGGCTAGCTGTGCGAGAGACTCAACCACCGTGGTGCCAGGATTCAACTCGCAAAGACTAAGCGACGGTGGAGAAAAGCATTGACACATGTTATTACACAGTTGTTGTCATCGTCGTCATTGTCAACGTAGTTGAACAATGGTGCTTATCGACTTTGGTGGATAGACCCTCCATGCTTTCTAGCACCTCTGAGTATATTTAAACAGTTTCTTAGGCTCGGCGAGTCCACGCCCGCAGAAGCAGTGTTTCCGGACGTTTCTTCGCTATTTTCGTTTTGCGAGCAGGAAAGCCGAGGGGCATATTCACAAAGGCTTTCGTTCGTAAGTCCTCTTTTGCATTAGGCAGTCAATTTCGCTAGTATCATATTCTTTGCCCTTTCCTTTGCCCTATTCGGGAGTAGCAGGCCAGAGACACGCACTTCCGGCCAATATATGCGCTTTTCCTCTGATTAAACGTTCTTCTCTCTCTCTATCCAGCAGCACGATTGGCTGAAATATCTTACAAAGAATGCTAGCGTAAGAGATTTTGGTGAGTACGTGCGCAGAATTTGAGGATTTGAGGGTTTCTTCTGAAGTGACTCGACCAAACAGCGATAACGTGGCCCCGTTCAGTATATGTGTCTATAATCTCTGACACCATAGACACTTAGTTCTCTTGGGAAAAGTGAAGGTCATGCTGCTGTTCGACAGTCACCGTTGCAACCATCTTGTGGCGCATCAAAGACCTGCTTTACATGCCGAGACAGCTTGCTAATATGAGAATAGCAATGTAAGCGACCTTCGTGCATCGATATTTTCATTACCGGTTCCTTCAGAAAACTGTCACCCGTGGAATGGCGGTGATGTCACGCTAATTCTACAGTATAATTATTCGGTTTACTCAATTTTACTGAATTTACTATACATAAAAGAAGCCTGAACATGCTACCAAAAATGAATATTTTTTTTGGTAACCTTCTTTAAACAATTTATCGGGCCACGCATGGGGTGTACTTTCCTAAAAACGGATTTTCACTAAAGTTTTCCGATTTTTTTTAATTGGATGCCTCAATGAGTGTTATCTGGTGGAAGAGAAAGCAAAATGAAAGTGTTATAAAAATTTATGCTGCCTGCGGACGTCAAAATTATCATCTCTTTGCAAGACAGCGCCAGCAAACAGAGTTCTTTCGCACTAACATCGTTAAAATAAAAGCTGCGTCCACGGAGACGATAATTTTCACCTCGAATACCAACATTGCCTGACAAGGGGTAAAACAATGGTAACACAAAGGCGGTTGACACAGCTCCATTGTTTTTTTTTACCTGCGGTGGCTGCCTCGTATACAGGGTATTGCAGCTAACGGTAGCAAAGCTGTTCAGCGAAAAAAAAAAATTAAGAAACACGTTGCGCAATACGATGTTAACAGAATCTTAAGTGTTCCGTTATCAGGCCACTGACGACCAATAATCGTAAGCTTTATAATTCTGCCTTGAACCATGTTTTCAAATCTTTTTTTTTATTCATTTAATAGCTTGGCTAAAGCAGGGTCCTGGCTAAAGTTAGCTGGCACACCCTATAAAACTATGGCTGGCCGACAGGTTCCTCTTTGGAAGGTTGCCTTCTCCGCCGAAACCCGGAGTAATCGGAAGAAAGCACGTGTCAGGGGGCCAACTCTCACTCGTTGCCCCCGACGCATGCTGGCAATGGGGAGGGCGCAAGCGCCCGTCGGCCGCCTTCATATTTCTGCCGCCGCCCGGCACTCTCCACCACCTTGATTTCGTCCACCCTAGTTGCCGAAAATCGCGGCGCGGCCGAGATCGATAGCGTCTAGCTGTAGAGCCGACAGCGGGGCGGTGGGGGCTTCCCGCCCTTCGGTTGCCGCTGGTCGCCGCAGAGGAGGCACTACGGCAAAGCACGTGCTGCGCGATAGCTCTATACAGAACACACGCCTCGAATCGACTTGTTTTTGTTTTTTTTCTTGTGCCAGCGGGAGGCGGTGGCTTCCTGTTCCCCGCTGGCTCGCGTGTACGCGCTGCTTCATTTGTTGTCGATTACGGTCGCAATGTGCGGTGTGCCTCGCTCAGCATGGGGAGCAGCACCCCGCATGCAGGAACCCCTGGGGGTAAGGCTGTGAAAGCGAGACGGCCGCACAAAGTTCTGTCTGTCTCTCGCCTTCTTCTCAAACTTTTTTCTTCTGTTTTTACAGCTCCCCCTGCCATGTAAACAGCGTTCGACTGCAACTTCAATTCAGGGTCACAAACATTGCGCCACGTGACACAGCGTGGCGGGAATAAGCATCGAAGCAAAACATAGTCAGCTAGGCCTCAAACTTCCATTGCAATTAAAGCGGCGTGTGTAAGCCATACGCGAGGACTAGCCTCAACAGCCAAGCCAAGCCCAGACAGTGAGCGCTCGTTTCGTATCGCGAGAGCGTCGTCGCTGTGTGGCGCGAGAGCACGAATACGGAGAGACACGACCGACCGCTGCGACGCGTGCCTAAACAGCGAGAAACCGAGCCGGGCTATTACTAGAAAACTGTGAAATTCGAGACGAATTGCTTCCCAGAGCTACGACCTGCCTTGAAATCGCGAAGCGCTGTTCTCTCGCTGGCATTTCCACACATATTAGGGTACCCGTCTTCGACCTGTGCCATTCAAGGAAAGAGTATTTCAAAAGCCACAATGTCCTGGGTGACTTAGGCGACCGGTAATAGTACAGAAAGATGATGAAATGTTCAGTATGAAGCGTCAGGATGAAGCATTGTGGAAATAGACGGTGACGGCCACTGAAGACTCGCCGAGACGGGAATAACGGAATATGAAACAAGCCAGAAGTCCGATTTCCGTGCGAAAGGCAGCTGCGTCGCAAGACGGAGAGTTGAGCCACGAACACCTTGTAATTACCCAGAAATCCTGAGAAAGTTATACCTTTCTCTCTTCCATCCTTCGTCCTAACCCCTCTTAACTAATCAAAGTGCAGGGTAGAAATCCAGGGAGTGGTTTGTGAACAACCTTCCCGCCTTTCCTCTCTCTCTGTCTCTAAAAAATTCCAGAAAAGACGAGAAAGTCCTATACATTCACCTTGACTGGCGAGTTTAGGCTTTCGTATAGAAGGTGCACGTGATCCATCAAATTCACGGCTGCCCATTGAATCAGATTTATTTTTCCTTGATAAACAAGTTTACAAAACTAAATATTCGACGCAACATAATCTCATCTTGAACTCCAGTGAAATGAAATGATATGGCCAAACGAAGAAGCCTGGTAAGTAAGCAGAAGCCGAGGAACTGTATGGTATGGCCATAGTATAGCATCATCTGGATCCTACAACATAGCGATGGCCAGTACTGTATTATATACCTCACCTTACTCGCCAGTCTTTGCCAAAACTTCATTCCTCCTTCGCGCCAGCATATATTTGCTTGGGGTCGGAGCAGTCTTGTTGGAAAGCATAGAATCAGGAAAGAAACGCACAAGAAGCTGGTTTACAAACTTTGCTGCACCCAGGAAGGAAGGCGTAAAAAATAAGCAGAGCGTATTCCCGACGTTTTTTTTTTCCGCTCTGGCGCCGCGCAGCGTCAACGCGTCTACCTAACGTTACCATGTGACAGCACTTATATCCTTCATAAAATGTGTTTCATGTTGTTACTGACATACGCAGTACTCTTCATGTTGGGCACATTTGTCACGATTTCAGTTATTGAAGCAGCGCACTCATATCCTACACGTATTCGTACACATAGAAAGGACATACAGAGGCGCTACAAATAGAATAGGACATGCACATACACGTACACCCAGCGCCTGTGTAGGTCCTTTCTATGTGTACGTGTACGTGTCATATGTAAGTTCGCTGCTTCAATATCATGGCTGACCAACTAGCCCATCAGTCTTTTAAGGATTGTAGTATTGTAATGACACAGTTGAACATGAAGAAACCGACACCACGAGACGCCAAAGCAAGATTACGCCCTCAATGCCTTCGGCATGGTTGCCACTCCCCGCGTGTTCCAGGCTGGAGAACGTGATATAAGGAACGCAAGCCATGGCGTCAACGCAAGTGGACGTTCACTGACGCAAACTAGAGAGTACGCCCAACTTCGCACCCTCATTCCCTAGTTGATACATGCACCAGTGAGCGCTGTGGTCATTTCTTGCCAGACACTGGCATGGATAAACAAAACAGTGCGATTATCTTTACTGCCGATTTTCGCGCTCGCCCCGGTTGCTCACACCCTGTCAGTTTCCCACTCCTGCGAGTTTCAGGCATGGAGACAATGACAAATGTGAACCACATCGCTAACTGGTAACCCGTTCTATCACGTTGTATCACGAACCGTGTTGCTGCCCATACGTCATGTTGTAATAAGGTGATTTATTATGAGGCACTAGGCACAGCCTGGTAGCGCTGGCAGTCGACAAACGCTGATCACGCGCACAGCCGCAACAAGAGCGCCTTCTTCGTCTTCCTCTTCACCACAATTGCCCCCGGGAGAGAAGAGGAGCCATCCTGGCGACTTACGGCGTAGGTAGGATGAGGGGGTCATAGTACGGCTTAAGTCGGTTGACATGAACCGTGTCACGCCCGCGATGCCTATGGTCGGGTGAAGGTGTCACAGGTTCTACAACATATGTGACAGCGGAGGTACGGTCTATGACGCGGTAGGGGCCATCATAGAGTGCCAGGAGTTTGGTCGAAAGGCCAGGGCTGTGAGGCGGGACCCACAACCAAACAAGGGAACCGGTCGGGAAAACTGGTGTAAGCGCGTCACTGTCACGCCGCAGCTTTTGACGACCTTGAGCAGCGGTCGTAAGGGCTCGCGCGAGCTGCCTACAGTCCTCGGCGTATTTGGCGGCTTCAGACACAGGCGTGCATTCGGAAGCGTCGGGTCGGTATGGGAGCATTGTGTCCATAGTACACGAGGGCTCTCGTCCATACAGCAGAAAAAAGGGCGAAAAGCCAGTGGTAGCTTGTGTGGCCGTATTATAGGCATACGTGACGAACGGCAAAACAGTGTCCCAGTTACTGTGATCCGAGGCGACGTACATAGTCAACATGTCACCGAGTGTGCGGTTGAACCTCTCTGTCAAGCCGTTCGTTTGCGGGTGGTAGGCTGTAGACTTGCGGTGAACGATGCTGCATGCAGCGAGAAGGGCTTGGATGACTTCGGACAAGAAGACACGGCCCCTGTCGCTGAGCAGTTCGCGTGGTGCGCCATGTCGAAGAACGAAGTTCCGCAAGATGAAGAACGCAACTTCGCGCGCAGAGGCTGCCGGGAGTGCGGCAGTCTCGGCGTAGCGCGTCAAGTGGTCGACACCTACAATTATCCATCGGTTACCCGAGGAACTGCAGGGAAGTGGCCCGTACAGGTCTATGCCGACACGATCGAAGGGCCGAGCCGGGCAGGGCAGCGGCTGTAGCTCACCAGGTGGGCGCTGTGGAATTTTCCGCCGTTGGCACGCCGTGCAAGCGCGTACGTACTGGCGCACGAAGTGATACATGCCGTGCCAGTAGAAACGCTGCCTTAGCCGAGTATACGTTTTCAGAACACCGGCGTGACCATTATGAGGAGCACCATGAAAATAAGCGCATACGTCAGAACGCATGTGTCGTGGTATCACCAGGAGCCATTTGCGACCATCAGGCAAATAATTTCTGCGGTAAAGAACGTTGTCGCGGACAGTAAAGTGAGCGGCTTGGCGACGAAGTGTTCGTGAAGAGGGTGTGGCGGATGGGTCGTGGAGGAAATTCAGCATAGTTGAAAGCAGGGGATCCTTACGCTGCTCGTCCGGCATATCAGCGACGTTGAAGGCTGACATGGATGCGAAGAGCGGAGACACGGAAGCCACATCACAAGGTAGCGGCGATCGAGAAAGCGCATCGGCGTCAGAGTGCTTTCTGCCCGATCGGTAGACAACGCGGATATCATATTCTTGTAAACGGAGTGCCCATCGCCCTGGGCGACCTGACGGATCCTTCAACGAGGACAGCCAGCAAAGTGAATGGTGGTCGGTGACAATGTCAAAAGGGCGACCATATAGGTACGGACGAAATTTGACGAGCGCCCAAATAATGGCCAAGCACTCCTTTTCTGTTACTGAGTAGTTGGCTTCTGCCTTCTTTAAGGTGCGGCTCGCATACGCGACGACGTACTCGTCATAGCCGTCTTTCCGTTGTGCGAGGATTGAACCAAGTCCGATACCGCTGGCGTCCGTATGTACCTCTGTAGGCGCTGTGGGATCGTAGTGTCGAAGAATCGGTGGCGAAGTAAGTAGGCGACGTAGTTGCTGGAAGGCTTCGTCACAGGAAGTTGACCACGCGGAGATGCCGTTAGTAGCGGTAAGCAAATTGGTCAGTGGTGCGATGATAGTCGCGAAATTGCGCACAAAACGCCGAAAGTAAGAGCAGAGCCCTATAAAGCTGCGGAGTGCCTTAAGAGTAGTGGGCGTCGGAAACTCTGCGACCGCGCGAAGCTTGGCTGGGTCAGGAAGCACGCCATCCTTCGATACAACGTGACCCAATATTGTCAACTTGCGAGCAGCAAAACGGCACTTGTTGATGTTAAGTTGGAGACCAGCAGAGGTGAGGCAGGTCAGTATCTCACGCAAGCGAACGAGGTGCGTCGGGAAATCTGGCGAAAACACCACGATGTCATCAAGGTAGCACAGACATGTGTCCACTTGAAGTTGCGAAGGATGGTGTCCATCATGCGCTCGAAAGTAGCGGGCGCGTTGCAGAGCCCGAATGGCATTACGGTAAATTCGTACAAGCCATCGGGCGTGATGAAAGCTGTCCTCTCACAGTCATCATCTGCCATGGGCACTTGCCAATAGCCGGAGCGAAGATCCAAAGATGAGAAGTACTCCGCGCCTTGCAAGGAGTCGAGGGCGTCATCAATCCGAGGCAGCGGATAGACATCTTTACGAGTGATCTTATTGAGTCGACGGTAATCCACACAGAAGCGTATTGACCCGTCCTTTTTGCGTACTAATACTACAGGAGACGCCCAAGGACTGTGGGAAGGGCGAATGACGCCACGGTGCAGCATGTCGTCGACCTGCTCGTTAATGATCTTTCGCTCGGCTGCCGACACGCGGTATGGTCGTTGGCGTAAAGGAGGATGGGCACCAGTGTGTACGCTGTGAGTGACGGTTGCCGTACGCCACAGAGATAGTTGGTCACAGTCAAACGACGAGCGAAAATTCTGAAGAAGCGCGAAGACTTGCTGGCGATATGGAGGCGGCAGATCGGCGTCTACGACAGATTCAAGAACGTCTGACGACGATGACGACGACGATGATGATGATGATGTGCATGGCACGGGAGAAGTGAGGGCGTCGAGTTCATAACAGGCCGTGTCGTCGGAAACATCGAGAATGTGAAGCGGGTCAAGGGGCTGAACACGACCGAGTGATTCGCCGCGCAGTAACGTCACATGGTAGTGAGACGGGTTACACACAAGCATTGAGGATAATCCAGACGCAGTGGTGAGGACGGCAAATGGGAGAGGTAGGGCCTTGCGACGTAGAAAAATCGGCGACGGTGTAAAAAGTACTGTAGCGTCTGGCGCGGTAGAGCAAGAGACGGGCACAAGCACGCACATGTCGGGTGGTATGTCCGTATCGGACACAATAGTGAGCTTGGAGGCTTTCTGTTCAGAAGGGTCAGGCAGCGGGGCATCGGCAAGCGGGAAAAGCGCTACTTCGGCCCGGGCACAGTCGATGATGGCACGATGATGAGACAAGAAGTCCCAGCCGAGGATAATGTCATGTGAACATGATGACAACACGAGAAATTCAACAACATAGACAATGCCGTCGATGACCACCCTGGCAGTACATTGAGCGAGCGGGGCTATATGCTGCGCAGTCGCGGTGCTTAGAAGCATACCAGACAACGGCGTTGTGACCTTATGGAGGCTGCGACAAAGCTTTTCGTCGATAACAGAAACTGCAGCCCCAGTATCAATAAGCGCAATTGCGGCGGTTCCTTCGACCAAAACGTCCAATAAATTGCGTGGCGACTGTGCAGGCCTTGTAGAAGTCGCGAAGCTTGCAGTTCGTGCCTGCGGAACTGCAGCAACTAGTTTCCCTCGCTAGGTGACTGGCGGCGACGTAAGGGGGAAAGTGAGCGACGACGTGGTGATGGCGAACGATGGGTGCCGACAGGGCGTCGAGGAGGCGGCGAAAACTCGTGGTCGGGAAGAGCCGCATGCCCGGTGGTGTCATGGGAATAGGCATAACCAGGCGGTGCGATAGTAGCGTTACCAGGTGGCATGCGACGATGGCAGAAGCGCGCAACGTGGCCGGCGACACCGCAAGCGAAGCATATGGGTCGGTTGTCGCGTGTGCGCCAAGGGGTCTGAACTGGGCGTCGAGATGGAACGGGAGGCGACGCGGGAGGAGGTGCAGCTTGAAGTCGCATTGGCGCCGGAAACGAGAACGTCGGCGGCGCAGGTCGCGCGGCGACTTCGGCATAGGTCAGAGGTGCAGCCACGGGAGGGCAGGGGTGGGCGAAAGGTAAAGACCCAGCAAGTTCCTCGCGAATGGCCCGCCTAATGGGAGCAGCCAGAGATGTGTCAGGCTGGGGAGGTCCATCATTGAGAGGCAGCATAGACAATTGGCGTGCCACCTCCTCACGGATGAAATCCTTAATCTCAAGAGAGAGCGATGCTGCTGGCGTGGTGTTCGATCGAAGTGTGAGGCCCGAGAGAGAGTCGCCAGGTGCGAGAGCGCTGCGCGCAAGGACCCTTTGTCGACGCAGCTCATCGAAGCTCTGGCAAAGAGTGACGACAGCTGCCACAGAAGTAGGGTTCCGCGCCAGGAGCATTTGAAATGCGTCGTCCTCGATGCCCTTGAGGATGTGCTTCACCTTGTCCTCTTCAGTCATGGTGGAATCGACGCGGGCGCAAATATCGACGACATCCTCTATGTAACTTGTATAAGTCTCGCCGGGCTGTTGAGCGCGCTGGCGGAGGCGTTGTTCTGCACGGAGTTTTCGCAAGGCTGGGCGACCGAAGACTTCCGCGAATGCAGTTTTGAAAGCGGACCAGGTTTGCAGTTCCCGTTCGTGATTGTGGAACCAGAGGTTCGCAACGTCAGCAAGATAGAAGATGACGCTACGGAGCTTCGTCGGGTCATCCCACTTGTTGTGTTCACTGACGCGCTCGTAGGTAGAGAGCCAGTCTTCTACGTCAGTCTCACCTGATCCGCTAAAAACAGGAGGGTCCCGCTGCCGTTGCATGGCGCCGCACATGACAGGAGCGGCAGATGCGCCGAGTGGATTGTTGGGAGCGTCGGTCATAGTAGCGGCTGGAGCAGATGTTAAAGTTCGGCTGCGAAGTTCCAGGGCGAGGTCGGGGAGTGGAGCACCTTCCACCAAATGTAATAAGGTGATTTATTATGAGGCACTAGGCACAGTCTGGTAGCGCTGGCAGTCGACAAACGCTGATCACGCGCACAGCCGCAACAAGAGCGCCTTCTTCGTCTTCCTCTTCACCACAATGTGTTCTTTTTTTTTCTTAACGACGCACGCATTTAAACGGGGGAAGAAATAAACTAAAGCTCAACAGAAAATGGTACAAAGCACTTCGCGCTGTCTGAACGGCACTCGCATTCATCTTTGCTGGTTTGATGGCTAGTAGCACTAAGCAGTAGCTCGTGCACCATGGCTGCTTCGTAACGCACAATTCCTCACATCACACACAGTAGGCACAGGCTCTGGAAATGAAGCAGCAGCCGCCGATTCGGACACTGGTTGATCGATTGGGAATGAGCTCGTGCTAGTGCCGGTCTCATTCATTTCGTCGTGGGATGTATGTCTGGGCGCAGCACACTGCCCGGGTTTGGAGATGGCAGTAGAGATTATGCGAGAAGCGAGGTGGGCGTCAGTCGGCCGCTATATTTCACCTATGATGCTTGGCTACGATCGGGTGTTTGATATGAGGCGGCGAATTAAAAAAAAAAACTTTCGGTATTCAGCGCCGCGTTATTGCACATACACGCTGGTTATTACTACGAGGGCGTGACAACAGATTTTTGTGTCTTCAAATTTATCGCAAAATATTGGAGTTTTAGGTGGCTGGTAAGGGAAGACATAGATCGTAAACCAGAGCTTACGCCTATCGCTTGCTTACCTGAGAAGCAACACTTAATCCGTTTTCTTCAAAACAGCGGCCACGGTGTTTTAATAAACATAATGCAAAAATGACCTCCAGAAGAAAACAAGTTTTCTCGAAGATGACGTTGTATTTAGCTAAAAATAAAACACACACATGCCACTTTGCAATATCCCTGCTTTCTTAATTCATTGAGATGGATATTTTTATCATTCTTCGACACGTTGCTTCATGCATCATCAAGGCTCGCCTGCAATATTCATCTTCCCAGAAGTGACGAATATGCGGAATGTTTGTAACAATCTATATTTAAACTGCAAGTCTCCTCGTGATAACAATATTTGAAAAAAATTGGAAAGAGCGACAACAGACAAAAAACAGTCGCAGTGAGATAAGCTCGCGTTCTAATGTCACTGAGGTCCCAGTGACGTCAGCCTCATATGGTGTGACTGACACTGGTAATTCTTTTTATCCACTCACAACTTGAAAGAAGAAATAACACTGATTTCTCTCGCGAACAAACGGGTTTAAACGTATTGAGAAATTAGGAGTCGGCGTAGCTGAGGGAATGAGCACAGCGAAAGATGAAAGCGAACACGGAGCGCAGCAGGGGATGGAAGATGTGGTGAGGAAAGCGCAGAAGAAGGGTGCAGTGGAACCCTCAGACACAGGAAGAGGCTATGGGGAGAAGGTGAGAAGAAAAGCATAGTGCAGCGAAGATGGCTAAGAGATGGCGCCAGAGTAGGGCGCGTCGTCTGGGAGGTCTATCGGCGGCGCCTGCTGCGAATCGCACCCAAGCGTCACCCACGTGCTGGCTCTCGCGGTCGGCCTATTAGCCAGGAAGTCACGCCCCGCATCGCTCCGTTTGCAACGTGTGGCACGAGACATGCGGTCCACGCGAGTCAGTATATCGTGAAATGAAAACACGTGTAAAGCGGCGCACAAATTCCGCATTAGGAAGTATCGTAATCGTCAGTGAATTTCTACTAAACGGTCCTCAGTGAACAATGAATGAATGAGATTAAACGAAAGACACCGCAATACTGTTGGCGCATCTCAAAGGTGTCCACATTGATAGTCACGTGCAAGCTCAATGGACGGCATCTCTCTCCATGCAAATTCGGACTTGTCTTCCTCATTAGAAATCAGGTGCAACAATATATGCACCTGAAAAAGAAAATCCGAGAGTTTCAACGGCATTCCGGCTGATGTCTGCAAGCTTTTACAAAACCGACATCTAATACTGCTATAAACGGTTACTGCCTGCAGCAAATGTTCAGAAGTCGCCAGCATAGGTCTATGCTTATGAATGCGGGGCTGCTCCCTTGGCAATTATGTTAACTTCAATAACTGTTCGGGCTTGTTCTTATCACCTCACCCCATTTCCAAAAGCAGTTTCGGCGATGCAGCTATATCTGTGCACACATATTCTCAGTTTCTATAGCAATCGTTGTGCGGGCTCTGCGTAAGAGGAAGCAAAAGTTAAGGTATGAACGTACCATGAACTCCAGACACGGTGACGACAGAACTTTTGAGCCGGCTCAACTCGCACAGCCACTACTGGCCCTGCCTTATACCTGTTTACCCTGACCATCTGCCGCGGATACAGGGTATATATCTCAGGCAATAGCGACACCCGAAAAGGCGAGGAAGTTGCTTATAGCCCAGTCGCTTAGCACCCCCAAGATTCGAAGCCGATATAAATCCCAAGAAGGGGAGGGGCTGAAGCCGCGGCGTCTTTCCAGCTGCTCGCGTGCCAGGGAGGAATTGATCTCCCGCGTATATCGGCGAGGCTGAAGGCAGGCCTGGACTACCGGTGCGTACGATGCAGCGAGGGCTTCCGTTCCTGCGGCCATGCGCAGCATGCAGGCAGAATCGGCATGCAGCTCTTGGATATCGATTTGGGAGAGTGTGCTTGACAGGCAACGTGAAAACCACACGTTCGCGCGAGTGATCTCAGCGATCAGTGCACGCAGATTACGGCTAAGATCAGGCGGCTCCTTGGACGCGCTCCTTGGTTCGGCGCGGTGCCTTCTGTGCCCCGTATAGCGTGGTAGGAAGTAAACATCTCGCCGAGGGATCACGGTTCCGAGAGGCTGAAGAATGAGAAGAAGAGGAACTGGTGTTAGGCGTGGCTGGCCGGCTACGCGCTGCCTATTTTATCCTGGCTTAGCCAATGGCTTACCAAATCTCATTTCATCGAGTTCGGCAGTAGCACTGGCGGACATAGCATGCTTGGTCACTTATTTCGATCACAGTGAGCAGGTGTTCATCCTGGCAAAAGGCTAACAAGGTTAAACACTTGTTTTCTAGTGTAGATATGCGGTCAGGTGTCACCGCTTTGTTGTATTCAATTTCAAAACATTAGTTTGGCAACAATATCGGATGATTGGTTAACATCGGTGTATACCTAATACGCGAACAGCTGTCCTGTGGTGCTAAGATTATAGAGGTAGAAGTCCGAAGTACTGCTTAGTAGAGTAGAGGGCTAAGAAATAAACAATTCAATGTCATATAGACGTCGCATAGTGGAACTGAACGCTGCCGGACGTAAACACGGGCGTAATATTGCCTTATCCGGTGACTTCCAAGGTACCTGTATGCCTGCATCCCAGATCACGAATGTGCAACGACATGCGACAACTTTCGTTCATTGACCGACTCACTGCTAAATGTGTCCGCAGCTTCTAAGCACCCTCGGACAACTCTTCGTAAAGCTATTTTGAAATCATATGCCGAAAACATCGCTTATAAGCATAACACAGCAAGCGCCTTTGATACATTCCAATGGCTGGTACTCTCCAGCTGGCGCGTAAACAACAAGGCCTTAAATTTCTCCCAGCTGCTAAAAGTGTCCTGGTAAAAAAACAAGAGCAATCTGCATTCTTATAAACGCGTTTTAGGCAAGGCATGCGGAACGCGATGCATTGCACAAACTGGAGCTTTCGGCGACGTTGTAATTCTCAACTGGAAGAGGCCTCTCGCAGAGCTCCACGCAGCTTGGGCGTATACTTAGCCTCGCCAATCGCCCGAGGGTTGCAGTCATCGGCAAAGACGCGAACGCTAATTAAACGAGACTCGAAGCGCCCTCTGCCTCAAGACATTCAGTATAGCGGAGGTGCTTGAAAGCAAGGGTGTAAAAATATCAGTGCTTGGCGGCGGTGTGCGTTGGTGCACACGCGCATGCGTGCCGTACGTGAAACGCGGCTCGCATTCTAAGCGCGTGGGTGCAGCTTTCGCTTGGTTGACCACGTATATGATTTAACCTCCCTCGTAATAACGCAGTATTTGTTTACGTACACCTCAGGACATGGCGTCTCCGAGTGCGCGAGACTTTTGCACCCACCGCACTAGAAGCTGTGGCACCTGGTATAAAGGAAAAAAAAATAACTGTAAAAAAACGCACATGGGAGATTCGATGCGCACATTACGCACTTAGCGCGGACGCCCGAGATCGGCCGCGCGCGAGCGGGAGCACGTTTTTTCTTATGAGCGTGATAGTCCATTGAGGTAGGCTTGTCTCCACGCCCGTAGGCTACGTCGCTACTCGGTTGGTACCTAGACTGAGTGTCGCCTTCCTCGTACGGCTGACATCGTGCGGCCATTACAACACTGCCACTCATTTTTGCCACCTCTTCCTCTTTTTCCTACGGTGCCACTAACTGTTAGGGGAAAAAATATCTTACAGCATCACCATAAGGGCGAAGCAATCAATGCGAGAGCAGCAGGTTAGAACATTACGCAATGTGTTAGACTCGTAGCTCAATGCTGGCAGCATGAATTGAAGTAAGCCTAAGTTGACCAAATAAAAATGACCTGCTGCGCTAGGGGCCCTCTGTTTGAATCCTGCCATCGGACACTTTCATTTATGCATATCAATTAAAGACAACGTCTTGCTTAGCCACTTTACCACTACTTTTGCGTATAGGGTATGTTTAAAACGTCTTTCCTGGGCCGATACCGCAGGTAGGACACAGCCGAGCCAATAAAATGACATCATTTTTGGGTTCGATTTCTCTTATTGTTTCGTACATTTAGTGTTTAAGTCTGAGGAGATATAACATAAGAGTCATACGTTTTCGGTGTTTAGTTTCACGACAATAGTTTGTGGGCTGCCATACTCAAAATCCTGAGGAATAATTTTCTCAACAATGTGAGACCTGGTATGAGAAACTTTAGTGAAAGTTCAAGGAAAAGACCCCCTGGTGGCCAAAATTATACAGGGGTTCCCCATTACGGAATGCCTTATAATCTCATTGTAATTTTGGCACGTAAAATCCCAGAATTCATCTCAATTTTAGCACTGAACAGGCCCCGACACAGGCCACCCGTGAACAATTGTAGGCCCACTCAAGAAATGTCGTTCCCATAGTAAACCTCAAAAAGAGCGAACTCAAGCTAACGCTCCCACTCCCCATGATCCTCCCCCCCCCTTCCACACACACACAGAAATATTTAAAAAAACAGTAGAAGCCCGCTTAACACGTTGATGAATAACTGCTTTCTTTGCTATAAATCCTTCGAAAACCAGACATTTTCGTTCGAGAACTCGGCTATGTTATTTGCCCTTAGCTTCTCGTCCCTTAGTTTCTCGTCGCGTAAGCCTTTTAGTGTCGCTTGAGGGCGCCAGTCCGATGGACAACCATATAAGCACGCATGAAAGAAGAACAAGAGGAAGCGAAGAACAAAAGGATACCTACAAAGCTGTCTGTTACATTTTCTCTCGCATTAAACTGTCCCACAGTGAGTGCGATTTACTTTCCCTTGGCTCGTTTTCCCCTTCCTCTCCGCCACCACTCCTCTAGTGCCGTAAATCTGAGGCTGTCACCTCGGTGCCCTTGGCAACGCATGCGCGCAATTCAGCACACCGTTGCAGGCTGGGACCCTAGATCCTTCTTAACCGGCCTAAGGGCATCGTCGCTTTTGAAATGAGCGAAATATTTCACGCTGCCAGAGAGACCCTAACCTGTGCTCTTCCTTACAGCACCTCTGTCGCTCTCTTTCTGAGAGTGTTACGATACCGTTCCACGTGCCATACTTTGCTCTTGGTCTTGCTCCCTACCTTATTTTTTTCTAACTTGAGGCCTCTCCCATTTAATTAGGAAGGCCAGTGTCTTCTTTATGCACTTCTTTCATCCGCGCATGTCAATAGCTGATCCGCCATCGTCATTCGCTATTCAGCCTTCCGCGCGAGTCAACACCGCTTCACAAGATATCTCATGCTCGCGAAATATGTCAAGGAATATAGATGTGCCTGCCTTCAATGCAGCTATAACCGCAAAATTTGGAGGACGCTTACGCCTCGTCTTTAAGAGTGAAATGCGATAGCATTCGAATACCCCTGACTGCTTTTCATGCTTCCCTGCAACTGAAGCTTATGTAATCGTAACGTTTACCTGGAAACGCTGGCGACGAACGCTGTGCACGAAGGCGAGCTTCCTGGTAGGAAAGCGGCCTCTTGCTTGGGTCGATCTCCTGTTTATGTTGCCCACTTTTAATATTTCAGTGTGAGAAGAGCTAACATAAAAGATATGCGCTGTCCGTTGTTTTTGTTTTATTAAATTTGTTTGTGGGCGTCATTCTTAAAATTCCGAGGAATATCTTTGTAAAGAATGAAAGACAAGGTATTAGCAACTTCGGTGTTAGAAGAGTGGTTGGAAATGAGTGGTTCGGAATTTGGTCGAAATTATTTTTTGCCGAAGCGACGTCCGGCGGCGGATTTTCTGCGACACGGGGCCCTTAAGGCTGTCGCGTTAATATGCATATGTAAATAATTACGGATGTAGTTGCTGGCTAATTACACATTGCCATTTTTAGTGAAAGGATTTGCCCCAAGGCATACGTAGTAAATAATATATAACATGAAATAAGTACACGGAGCACTGTCCACTGCAGGTATTGCCAGAACGATTGGGGATTAGTTGTCTGCTAATCAAGGGCTACAAGCTCCTGGATATTAAACCTTAGTTTGGACTCACTAAACGTTTTGTGCCTGACATTACAGTCTGACGGCACAGCCGCAGCGCGATGTGAGTATGTGTTTTAGGCGCAGGAGCTGTGTATGTGTAACGAAAGCCCGAAGCACTACGAGAGAGCATTTGCGCCACAGCTGGGAAGATTGGTGGATTTTGCCGAGCAGTTAGTGCCCAGTCCTAATGCAATCAAGCAGATATACGTGATTGTGGCAGCTATGCCGCCAGTGACCATCAAAAAAGAAATTCTTCAAATAAACTAAATCCTGCAGTGCATCCAAAAAGAAGACTTAATGTATACATAAATGCATGGAAGGATGGACTAACTGCCATATTATATGCGATGCGTGAACCAATAAACTAAATTCCGGCAGGTATAAGCGAGCGACAAGATGCGGGCCCGTTTCTATTTGCTGGGTGCTTGCACCGTCCTGTATGCACGCGGAAAGCGGACACGCTAAATTTCCTAGCAGCTGCTCACTGATTGGCTTCATATTTCACGCTGAGGCGCAGGAGCGAAAAAGAAGAAAGAAAGGGAGAAAGAAAGAGCCAGGTAAATGAAAACCAAAGAACGCAAAAACCTCTGAGCTAGGAGCAGCACTATGAGCTCGGACGCCTCATAAATTAGGCAAAAGTGCTAACACTGGCTCGCTCCTGACGGCTGGCGCTCGCTGCCCAAAAGACGTCGGCTCGAGGCACGGGCGTGGATCATGCGGTCGCGTGTGTTCGCGACGTTCTTGTTTTGGCTGTTTGTTTCTTTATTTGTTCTAGCAAAAGACACAAACAGCTGTTCCAGTAAAGCAATATGGATTGTCTTTTTTTTCTTAAAACCTTTTTTTTTCTTTTCAGTGTGCCTTGTCTTTGCTCAATTTGAAGCTGGGATCACCAAGTTGTTTCATGCATCATCAACCTCTGTGGAAATGTGCGCAATAGGCATCATTCCCACTCCGCGATATTATAGCCCTCATGCTGGCGAAGAATGAAACTAGACACTAGCGCAAGCTTGCCCGTCAGTAATCTTACAGCATGATACACTCTGGCAAACTTTACGTGTTCATTCTGGCACACCTTTGCCTTGTTACTTGAACTGCTTTCCACTTGAGAATGCTGCTCAAGATATATCAAATGGATCGCGAACTCTGCACTATCATCCAGGATTGAAATGTTTTCACATAAAAAGTGGTGTGATGGAAAGATGCCCGTTGCAATTTCTGCACTTTGATTCGGTCATCTAATTACCCTGGCTTCCGGTCTTTCGTGCTCTCAATAGGTTTGGAAAATATTTCACCAGAAAGAGGGCAACTATTTGAAACGCATGCCCACATGACTTCGAGCTGTGGCAGGGCCATATGCGACGTCTGGTGGAAGGTTTAAAAAGTTATCTATAAACCACGATTTATTCGCATAATTCGCTCAGATAGCCAGCCTGTAGCCGGCACGTAACATACCGTCGTGCGATTATTCATTTTCATTAGCGCAGGAAAGAAACCAGTAAGATATTCGCAATAGTTATCGCGTCTTCGACCATCTCCGTAGAGTTCTAATCTCCGCCCTCCCATTCAAATAAGGGGGGTGCAAATTTCTCTTTGACTGCCCTGGCCGCCTATAGCCTTCAACGAATACAGCTGGTATCAGACCCGGTATTTTTATCTCGATGCAGCATTCCGTCTCAGTGCCAGCATCCGCATTACGTCTGATAAAGCCAGCGCTTTTGCTCTGCTCTGGTTGAGAGGAATTGGCATTGCTCTCTTGACACCGTCCAAAAGAAGGCGCAAGTAGGATGACAACCGAGATTTTTCTTGCGACACTCACCTGAGCCTGTCGAGCTGGATAGTTTCGGGACGGCTCGTCCCGCGCGGCGACTCTCTGGAGCCGATGCCTCGCGTTGCCGGCGCATAAAAGATACGCAAGGCATCCGGCGGCATTCGCGACGTTCGCACTGTCCGAATCGCCTTTTTCCAGAACAAGCTGTTCCAGTACGCTCGCGTATTCGTGTTCCAAGCTGCGTGCATGGCACTCTGACGTGGCAAGGATGCCGAACGAGATTGTCACAGCGGTTTGTCCCGTAGTGGGGGTCTGAGCGGTACCGATGAGCGCGTGCAAAAACAGTAGCGGTAGGCAGGCACAAGCAGTCAGCCAGGTCGTCACCATTGGCGTCGTAAAAAGCAATCGAAATGAGGGCGTAAAACACCAGAAGGGCGTCCGAGTTCGAAGCTGCTTTTACGCCCGCTCGCTTTTCGAAGCAGTCGGCGCGCATTAATGGCACGATGACCGGCCATCCGCTTTGGGGGACGCTATGTTCTCTTTTTTTTTTTCATCGTTGCTGCTGAATCATACAAAAATAATGTGACTGCAGCAATCCCTGTTCGCACGAAAAACACGAGAATTTTGAATGCCGATTATACGCGCGGCGTTGCCCTGTGGTGGCGACGTGTCCGACAACGCAGTAAAACGCCAACCTACACACGCTTCAGCTCCGTTAGTTTGCCACCATATATGTATATATGCTTGCATACGTGCTATATCTGCTTGCGTTGGTGGGTGGGTTCACGCTTGAATATTTACTTGAACCGTTCAGAAATAACGTGCTTGCTTTTCTCCACACTGTCTACCACCGTAGTCATTAATAAGGTGTCTGATCTTTCGTGTTTTGTGCAATGCTACTGCTGCACCGCCTACAAGGTCGAAATGTAACTAGGTTCGGCTAACCAGCGGTGTGGCTTTTCGCTTTCGCCACCCATGCCGGCGCCCTAATATTTGACAATATTTTTTACTAGTTTTCTGCATGGTTTTGAAATAAAGTGACTTGAACTGGCTCTTCTTTCCGTTTGTCGTAAACTTGCACTGGTTTCGCACTTCCGTTAGCGGATAGCATATCCTGTTTGGAAGTGAGAAGTTTCGAGTTTTGCGTCACAAAGATTCTTCTGCATCAACTCCTTCATTTGACGCACGAATCACGTGGCGCTTATTCTATCCTCTTGACGACAATAACAAGCACGGCTACTATCGCATTTTCTTTGTGGTCTCTACACACTAAAAACGTCATTACGCAGGCGCTTGCTATATAATGTATGCAAGGACATCGAAGCGAGGCTTCTTCCTTCAGCGGTCCGGTGTATAACATTAGATCACACTAATGGTATGTTCTATATAACACTGAATCAAATTTTGATTGTAAACGTACTGCCTGGTATTGTATTGTAGAATTCTGCCTTGCGCTGCTGGCATGCGTTCCTGCTAGGCAGTTTTGAGTATGCAGTGGTCTGCGCGGAACGCCAATAAATGTCATACTAACATTATCGATTATTGCAATTGGTGCTGACTAAGGTCGACAGTTTCCCGTCGGTCTCGTCTCGAGCTCCATAGAGGATCGACGCCTTAACGCCTCTGGCGACGCTCTTCACCATGCCAGCGTTCTGAGACGCATGGTAGCGACCAGGGCGCTGTTTCTTCTGTCCAGCAGCAGTTGTCTCGCGTGCAGCGTCAAGCCAACATGTCTCACCCGTGTATGGGTAGAACACCGTCCGAGGAGAACAAGCGCACTGCTAAATCATAATACTGGTGTCAATACTTCGCATGCACTTTGGTCAAATCTGCCAACTATTCTGAGACAAGGAGTATTGTAATAAAGACGCTTGCAGGAAGTGTATCATCGACGCATTCAGAGGCTACATAACGGCGCAAACGCAAAATAGCTGACCAACAGCTAGCGCAGCCTAACAGCCTAAGATTGTTCTCGTTTTCATTCAGGCTGGCGCATTCATCCCGGCATCGCATCATACGGAAGCAATATCTAGTGGAGTAAGATGCAAAAAAAAACAATGCAGTTTAGGAAGTGCAATGGTAAAAAAATAGACCAATATTCGAAACGTAGATGTCATAGACTGCCGACCCCCTCAAACAGTTACTATATATTGAAAAATAGCGAAAACAATAAACACGTTGAAACTGTAAGGAAACTTGACATCTAAGACATCTAAACTAGACATGTAAAAAAACTATGGCATCTGTGCCGCAGATGCTATAGTAAAATAGCAATACCTATATATGGCATCCCGTGGCCGGGAAAGACAGAGAGAAACGCATAGATGCGATCTTAAGAACTGCCTGCTTAGACTTTTAGTATTCTAGTCAAAGTGAATGCGATTATAATTGAAATTACATGCACAAAACATAAGATCACAACCTTAACGCGTCTGGCGCTCAAGAGAAGTGTGTCATAGAAAAGCTAAAGGGGCCTCCGTAGCGTGCGTCGCACAGGTGGCCCTAGTCCGCGGTCCAAGGGGATATCGTAGTCGAAGGTGCGATCCCTGAGGTACATTTACTGAGGATAATTCTTTCGAGTGTGAGGAGGTTACAATGGCAGATGAAGCGCGCTATGTCTTTTCGTGCATTGCACTGAGGACACAATGGGGATTCTGTACACATAATATTATACACGACGTGTTTTCTATTCACAACATTTCGCTCAATAGCTTGTGATGTAGAAGTTATTCCCATTTCCTGCCATGAACAGGTACTAAAAATGTACAAGCTCCCGATCAACGTCCCAAAAGGAGCGTTTCCAATGTGCATGTGCCGATTCTTCGATGTCAAAGTTAAATGCACATGGCAGAATTATCAAACTTAGGAGAAAATCTAGACAGGTCACACTGCTTGACCTTTGTAATAACCCGTGCAATAGAATGTGTAATTTAGTACCACAACTTGCAAGCCCATTTACCGCGAAGGTGGTAAAAAAAGTACGTGCATGAAAGCACCACCATTGTGCTCGTTCCTCGAATGCTTATAAATAAATGAGCTGAATGAAGGCACTACAGTGGTGGATGCGGAGAATATAGAAAATGTCCTTGAACAATACAGAACGCATCGCGTTCAGCGAATGCCCGTAGCTTGAAAAATGTATAGAATGTTTTGGTTTTTTCACACTTCATCTAATTTACACTTTTCATTCACCAACGCTTTCAACACACTTATTGACTAGGAGCCCAAATACAGCACACGCCTGCGTGCTTCATTCAAAAGTCAGTCGTGTCTATCCACATGACTTCAACCACAAAAAAAAATTCGCAGTGGCTTAGCTCGGCTATGCCAGGATATATGTAGCGAAAGCTAAGGCATAGCATGGTTACAATCTTGATTACAAGTCCAGATTAGTCTGGTTGTCTAGCTATGTTGGGGCGTTTAGCCAGTTGTTCGGCGCGCTGTTCGTCTGTTTCCTGGGCGATTCGTTTCATCTCGTTCTGATGTCGATTCCAGGCCTCCTCCTACTTATCAGAATTGTCACCGTGCATACTGCCGCCTCAACTATGATTGCGGCGCACGGGAGCTCTCCTTTTCGATCCTCCGACATGTTATCAGGCATGCGACGCAGCTGGCGAAGCGAGTGGAAGCGAACGCAACGATGAGGAATACGTGTGACGTCATGTGCCTCCTAGGAGCACGGCCACGGCGAAATCTCAAGTTCGCGGCCAGTAAAGCTTTCGCTTTAATATTTGGGATATCACGCGTGTGTGCGATGCTGGTCAAAATAAACATTGAAGCCACTGGTGAAACTAAAAGTTAGTGACGTCTCGAAAGCCGTACGTCATCCCTGTTCGCAATCGCAACGAAACACAGTCTCAAGGTCTGTAGACCAGCCACGTGTTCGAGTGCAGACACCTGAAATCTACTCTTGGCTTCCACACACGAACGCCGCTATGCTATACTTTTTTGCCGTGACGAAGAATAATGGGGCCACTCACGGGCAAACCTGACACTATCGTTTCGGAAGCCCAGCACGTTAGTGGCCGTGCACCAGCAGAGTCCACTGTCCTGTTCCTTGCGGCTTTGTGTTGCACTTGCAGGAGGAACAGCTGTCCGATGGGCAGAAACATGCGCGTGGCTGAGTTGCGTATTGGTCCGCCGTCGTGGAACCACGCGATTTTCGGAGGAGGGCTGCCATAGATGCCACACCGGAACGTCACCAACTCGTGCTTTCGAACCACCAGATCCACCAGCTGCACGCTCCGTGACACCCGCGCGTAGCCACCGCCTCCTCGATGACTGAACGCTGCAGAAATACAGAACAGAGGTAGGAGTAAGCGAACTCGAGACAACGTGACAGCGACAACGTGACAAAAAAGACAATGTGACATAGAACCACGTATAGTCAGCACTGTTTTCGGCATAGCTCATCATAATGTCATCGAAGGCGAAATACTAACTGTGCGTTCTTTCCAAAGATAAACGATGTTGCATTTGCAATAAGGGTTCAAATGTGAACTGCATGAAAAAAAGGGGCGAGGGGAGAATTCCTGCGCCACCCTCTTGGCTACTTAATGAAACGACGTGTAATTGGATTCGAAGTCGGTGCGACTACTGACATTGAGGACGGACTTAATTAACGTCAACGCTGGGTGATAACTTAGTTGGATTTGTTGATGTCGCACTTGATTAACACTGTAGAAGACCACAGTAAAACTAAAATTAGAAATTTTTCACAAAGGAAATCATTTGTAGACCAGGCCAACTCAGCCTCTATGTCAATGCAGTCTAATGAGCACCACCACTATACTTCCCCAATACCAGCCAATGCTCTGGCGATAAGTTGACACATCGTGATTTGTTACGTTGAAGGTTGCCTCTATGAATGAACAATCCGTGTCTGAAAGGAAAGTGAATAAACATTTGTTCAATTAAACTTGTTACTTGTTATTTCATTGTTGGCAACAAAAATATAAACAAGTCAGTTTACTGCCATCTCTGCGGATAGCTTCAAATCATGGCACTCTACCACTCGCCGCTGTATCACCATTTCAGGGTAAAATTAAAATCTGCTCTACGAAGAAGGCAGAGAAATAAAAATTTTACAGGCCAACTGAGTTAGGCGGAATGGTCGTAGCCCTTCTAGTCCAGGGACCCACTGCCCTCGGCCGCCCCCTTGGCCTGGTTTATGAAGGACTGTTTTGCCGCCAGGCATGAGCTGGTTAGCTATGACTCCCATTGCTTCATTTTGCGGCGTGTTTTGTCAAACGGCTATGATTAACAATCTCGTGTAATGTATTGTATAGTGTTGGTCTGCCGCAGCACCACGGGCAGTCGGCCCTGTAGCGAGTGGGCTACAGGGCATTTTGTAAGTTAAAGTGATGAATTTTGCGCCCGCTGGCGGCTTCCTCTCCACTTTATAGACAATAATGCCAGAGTTTAAATTTTTGTTACGCATGCTGGTGGCTGGGATACTTTTGACACTTCTTGCACTTTATTCAACCCCTATTGCTTCAGACGAGTACTGAAAAGAAGAAAAGACACGGCTGACGTCTAGACGGAGTAGTGCAAAATACTTTAAGGAGCTTAGGCGGTGAAAGTAATAACTCCGAATGGTTTTCTGACTTGAGAGCTTGGACGGTGTGCCATATATGCAGAATACTCCAACATCCTACAACGCTTCTATGACAAATAAAGTACTTTTATTGCATTTACTTTCGAACTTTTCTGTCTTATTTTTTGGAGGGAGGGGGGGGGGGTGATCTGCAATTGGTGCCACTGCTGCGAATTTTGCAGAGGTGGAGGAACGTTCTGCTTTTATTGAAGTGGCTTTTCCTACGGTGACAGGAGCTGCCTTTTTGACCCTTTATATCTAGGCACGAAGGAGTAGCTCAGGCGACATACGGAAGACAGCGGGGACGTTGTGCTGTCCCAGTGCGCAATAATCTAATGGCTGAGGGGCGCCCTTGAGTTTTCTAGGGTTCCATATGTGCCTTCGCCAGCAATATCGACAGCAGCACGAGATTTTGATCAAGCTGTCTGCTTCCAAAACGCGACATTATAGGCTTCTTTTCATTTGCCTATTTCCATTCGTTAGTGCGAGCCATTTAAGCGCTGTCGTATTTTGTTGTATTTTTATTGCTCCTTCTCTCTGTTCAGTTCAGTTCGTAGTGATATACAGATGTTATACAGCAAGGAGGAAGCCGGAAAATCGGGAGTCATGAATGCGCACTTGACGGTTGGGAAAACAGGTTCTCCCGCAGCCTAGGAAAAGGATCTACTCGAAGGCGTCGGGAGCGGCGATATGAGACTTCTAGAAGAAAGAGAGAGAGAGAGAAAAGAACAGGAAAAGCAGGAGAGATTTCTAGAAGACCTGAGGTTTTAATATAGCGGCGAAGTCAAAGGAAGTCAGAGGTAGCTTAACTGCTGAAATGAAACAAGTGTTGCATAAAAAAGGCGCGAGATTAAACAAGGGTTGTTGTGCTTGACTGCACTTCCTATGAGGAGAGGTAGGGTAATAGATGACGATGGAGAAAGGAGAGAAGCACACATAATGCCAAAGTAAGTGGCAACGCCGTAGCGGAGCCGAGAAGTTCATGCCATCACGCATTATTGTCTGAAGTGCGCACTGTTGGCTCGGTCTGTGTTGTGGTGTCTTTGGTCTCACTGGAGAACCGACCACCGCGGGTTCGAGCTTAGCGAGCCACAGGGCCGCGTCAGCGGTCAGCCTCTAGCGCCGCTGCGCGCGAGCTCAGGCCACAAGGGGCTACCGAGTGACGCATGCAAGAACACAGTATTGCCCTAAGTTGACGGAAACCGTTTATTGCCTCCAACGGCACCCAACACTGCACAAACGCCCGGTCCCGGGACGGCGGGGAACTAAAGGGGTCCCACACCAAGGGCGGAAAATACAGTTAGGGGCGCCTGTGCCACGTCGCTGCGAGAGCACAGGCTCAAGCTGGGACACGCCGCTAGGAGAAGTCCGGACGGCTATTGCTACTTTCTCTCGCGATAACCGATGGGCCAACTCACGAGAGCTCGGGCAATCTCCTTCGGCTTGGGCCTCCGATGAGTGCGGCTCGGCGTGGTACGACCTCGCGCGAGCACTAGGCACCCGTTCTTCGGCTTAGCGTCGGGATAGGAACAACACGAGGTACGCGCTCCCCGCACGGGCAAAGGCACCGTGCGTGAGCTCAGTCCTAGTCACAAAGGTGTCGGCGGACGAGAGGAAGCATGTACGTACCGGGAGCCGTCCCAAGAAGCAAGAGCGACGCTACCGTCACGGCAGTAGCCACCAGGGGCCGCTCCGTGGCGTCACTAGCTCCGCCCTCACCGCGAACCACCGTGAGTGGAGCGCCACCACTAAAACTGGTTCGGAGCGAGAACGAACGTGGTTTAAGGATTGCAGACATGGGTGAAATGCGCCCGCGCAATGGCACGTCGGATTCCCCAAATCCCCACAGTGTGTAACGTTTCAGTAAACCCGGAATGTTTCATTTAGTTACGATGAATTTGAACTGTTACAGGTTTTTGAACCCTATTATAGAATAACATCTCTAAGCCCTTGAAATTGCAAATGAAGACAGCAAAGAGTACTATCTGAATGCAACTTCGTCATGGTTGTTGGTCTACAAAAGCTTGCTACCATTCTAGAAAAATGTAGCCTCAATAAGTTCATAAAACGCACAACTTGCTGACGTTTTCGATAACACCTGTAGTAGCGGTATAATGTTACGAACGAGTAGGACAGCAAATGGCCCTTTGGACGTCAGCTGAAACGTGTTAGAGTCAAAGTACATAACAATGGGCGTTTGCGCTTCCACGCTCACCACGCAGTTAGGAAGCGGCAGGATTTCGCTTTGAACGGTGACATATTTGCGGTGGCAGACTACATGTTTGGAAACTGGAAATTTTGCAGCGGGCAGCTCTCTATCAAGAAAATAACAAGAGGCCCTTAGTTTGTCGCACATTGAGCACACTAGAGATTCGTAAGCTCAGTTTTGAGATGGTATTCATAACTGTAACATGTGCAGCTAGCAATGACAAGTTCTGTACCTACAAGATTCAATTGCGTGATAATATTACACGGCAAAGTAGACATCTACTTAAACGGCTACAGGCCACGCTCCATTTTCTTCCCGATGCCGCGGCTGTTGAATAGGCAGGCTGAACTTGGCGCAAAAAGAGTACAGAAGGTGAAAGGGCTGGCAGCATCCGCGTCGGATGAGCTACATTTAATTATCCTTCCAGGCACTGCAACCCTTTTCGCACCAACAAATTTACAAGTACCAAGCCACCCTTTTACGCAGCCAACGTGGAGATGCAAGCTGGCACAACGGCAACGAAGCAATCTGCATATCTTGTCCATTTCTAATCATAAATAGGACTAATGTCCTTCGTTCAGCTAGCGACGTTCAAGCAAACAGAGAGGTTAGCTACAGCGAGCAATCCGCACTCACGGATCCCACGTCTTTCGCGGCTTCCATGCCATTTGGAGAGCAAACTGTCCCGAGGACCTACAGGAGTGACATTCGGGACAGTTCGTGAAGGCTCTCCTTGTGTTGGAGTGGCACGTGCAATACAGAAGAACGAAAGAAGAGGTGGGATTTCGTGCCATCAAGCTGTGCACTGTTGTCAAGTGAATTGCACCGCTGTATTCAGTGCGCAAAGCACAAATCAAACAACAAGACAGCGAAAACAGCAAGGTGCTCGCACACTGAATGGAGGCGAAGATGCCGGACGGGCGCTCCCAATTAGGAACTCCCGCCGTTGGGGTGAAGCCGCGCGGATATATGTCGATACGAACTCTGCGACTACAAAACGGAACTGAAGGGGGACCCTGTGCGCGACTCTGGCACGTATAGTCCGAATGAATGCCGCCGAAGGGCAAAGGCACTATTTTGTTTAACGAGCGAGAGGCCGAACAAAGCGAAGCCGCAGTTGGGGGATGCTTCGGTTTCCCGCGTACTTGCGCTAGGGATGAGTTGAAGGCGATGACAGTAAATCGAACGAACCCTATGCCCTGGAGGCTTAGTGGGACGAGGCGCATGTCTGAAAAACGTCGTACCTGATCCTTTCGCCAGCATGGGCAGCCACTGCTTTCTCACTTTATCTATCACTCTTCCTTTTTTTTTTCTATACAAGGCTTTCTACTCCATTCGTGCAATGCTGTGTCTTGCGACACGTCCGTGTTGCAGCGAACGGCAGCAATTTACCAGAAACATATGTCTAGCATGATTCATAAAATAACACTTTTTTTTTCTTTATTCCGCGCTGAGTCACTTGCTTGACTGCATAAGTGAACTGCTACCAGACAAAGCGTGATGGCATAATTTTGGTAGCAAACGAGATTTTGAGGTAATGTCGGCAACTAACGCTACAGTCTTCTTTACAACAAGGCGTCGTTGAATATCTACTGTTTCTTTTTGCCTAATTATTTATTTATGCAACGACAAAAGAAATGAGAAATAATGTCACTTAAACCCTTGTAATTGATATATTTGTGCCTTTCGGAAAGAAGAAATGGTATTTAGTTCACTGATGACACGCCTATACCTATACATCGTGCTGGAAGAACGAGAATGGCTACCATAGACAAGGAAGAAAGCACTCGTTACAAGTCAACCACGGTTGCAGTCACGTTCTGTAACGACAGATTCTGCCCATAGTCGTCGTTTGCGAAAGCCATTCGGAAGTGATTACTTCGCCCCGCAACATTTTTACCGTCGCTTGGGCGAGGAAACGGGCTATAGGGGGCCGGGCTCGTAACAACCATAAACACGTGTCTAATGGCCAGAGCGATGGACGACACCGACGTGCGCTATATATTAGATACGGCCTACGTCAATTAACCATACGTGCTACAACTCGGCGAATTTGGTTTACGTGTACGACGTCATTTGGGTGGTGTCGCACAAGTTTCACGACCTTGTTGACGCCTCAGAGCCTGAAAAAGAGGTGAATCGGTTGTCATCGCTAAGATGTGCGGCGTTATCGTCATTCGTATTTTATTATTGTTTTTTTTTGACAACCAGCGCTCAGACGACGTGCACTGAAAATATCGAAAGGCACATTTCACTGTGCTACACGCAAATAGATGCAAAGTGCCTCGAGCGGACAGTCGCGTGGCAATTTCGCATGCATTTACGAGTTTCCTTCATGCTCGGAAAAACACTTTTATGCAGCACGTATTGAGGAACAGAAAGCTGTATCGGGAGTTTTTCATTTCGCTATACAATTTTCTGATTGATGCCTTTCTGATAGGATATTTGAGCAGCTGATTAATTAATTATTAATAAATATCTAATTAGACAGAACGAAAAAGTACTGTGAGTATCTGCAAGCGACGGCAAACAACATTACTTTCGTCTGTCCAGCTACGTGGTATTTGCATGTTTTTTTTAATTACCCGCCGTGGTTGCTCAGTGGCTATGGTGTTGGGCTGCTGAGCACGAGGTCGCGGGATCGAATCCTGGCCACGGCGGCCGCATTTCGATGGGGGCAAAATGCGAAAACACCCGTGTGCTTAGATTTAGGTGCACGTTAAAGAACCCCAGGTGGTCAAAATTTCCCGAGTCCTCCACTACGGCGTGCCTCATAATCAGAAAGTGGTTTTGGCACGTAAAATCCCAAATATTATTATTATTATATTTTTAAAATCTGGCTAAAGTTAGCTGGGATTCCGTGCATATAAATTATACCCACGTGTCAAGGTGACTTCCTGAGGGCTGACGCATCACGGGGGGTATTATGTAAGCGCCCGCCTATTGGACATGTATATTTCGTCTGCTGCTGAATTTCTGACTGGTATGCTGAATTTCGTCTGACTGGTATGCTGTATATTTCGTCTGACTGCTGAATTTCTGACTGGAGAAGGAGACAGGCGCCCGCAGTCAATCAGCAATTCAGCAGCAGACGAAATCAGCATGTCCACAGGACACTTACAGAATAAGCCCTCGACCCCCTCCAACCCGCCTTCTCCATGAGTAGGAAAGGCGTGTCGAGGGTACCAAAAAAAAAAAAACTCTGAACCGACGATTGATCGCCCGTACAGCAGCTGGACTCAAGCGTGCATAAGTGTCAGACCGCAGGCTCAGTTTATAGAAGTGTCGAATCATTATGGCGCTCGTAGAAATGACGGGTATGCTGACTGTGCCCTGCACAACGGGGTCGAGTTGAGTTTGCGCCAGTGGTTTTGCCAGCTCCTGCGGCAGTGCAGACGGCAAGAAAACAGCGAAAGAAGAGGCGCTGCCTCCAGTTCACGCCCTCCCCCCCCCCCCCTCTTCCTTTGCCTCCTTGTTCCCTTGCGGGAGCGGCCAGTAGGCGACAGTTATTACCCGACTGGTAGGGGGCCTTCGCCAAGGGGCTGGACTAGTGCTAGCCATGGACAACAACGGAAGCGTTCTGTTTTTGGGTAGCAGACATAGGACGCCCTCCCCATCTGCCACCGCCCACTCTTGCTCGGGAGGCAAGGGAGCCGGCTGCGCGGAACTGCTGGGCGGCTCCCCGCTGTACAGAGGTCAGGCCGCTCACTGGGAACCGTCATCAGCTGGGCGTCTATGACGATCTCGCGTTCCGCTCTAACGAACACGCGTCGGGCAGTAAGCATAGTGCGGGTGAACATGGTACGGCGTCGTGGAAGCTATGAGCCGGCGTCAGCTAACCATGCGCGAAAGTGGACAAATATTTCCGCTTAGCGAAAAGTTCGCAGAAATGCAGCAGCTTCGTCGAAATTATTCGACGAAGCAAATACTCGTTTGGCGAAACCATGAAGCGGAAGTTCATCATTAGGGTTATTCTTCTACTCCTGCTTTTTACTCGTCGTTATTGTCTGTGGAACGTGGCAATTTTGGCCGTATAAATGGCCGGGTATATTACAATTTTAACTGCCATATAGTCTCTCGATGTGGGCCGCCGTGTGCCATAATGGATCAGAGCCTTAGCGTAATTATAGTTGACTCCAGGGGATGAAGGCGCGCATGAAGAGAACAAACGGAAAGCATTCATCCTGGTGCTTATCCTTCCCCGTTTTAAATGCGTATTTTTTGTGCGTGCGCGTGTGCGTGCGTGTGTGCCTTTGTGAATTGTTTCAATAATTGGCGGTTTCTAAGCGAATTACACTGTCGCGATTGCAAGAATTGCGTGGTCATTGTGTATACCGATAGATTCGCTGCCAATGCGGCTCACCATATCCAGCTTTTCTGGACACGTACCAACTAGCGCCCCAAGCGGGCCCGGCACGAAGCTAGCGCGTTTTCAATGGAACGAGCGGGTTTTTCGCGAATAACAAAAGCTGCAGGCCGATTATTGAAAAACGCAGGTGACAAACGTGTTCTGGAAGACAGTCCACACGAGCCAAATGCAGTGATCACTCTATGGCACGTAAAAATTTTGTTCCCACAGCAGTTAAAGTTTTAGCAATGGAAGCCTATGGAAACGACAAAAATTTGTGCTCGATTTTTGAGGCAAGAATGATGACTGTAATAAAACTATCCAGTCTATCGTAATACGCAGTGCATCGTAAGTAGTCCGGAGACTCAGCTTTGGATTGATGCCTCTCTCGACTCTCCACATATGGCGTAAGACTGTTCCCGAAAGCGATTTTTGTAACACTGTCGTGAAAATTGCCGTGGTATCTATAACAACATGAGCGTACCCCTCGGCGAAGCCTCGGTAGCCGTGGCCGAGTGGTAGAATACCGAGCACCTTTCGTCCCGCATCACGGCGGCCGCGGTTCGATTCCCCCTTCACAGCGGTTTTTTTTTTTTTTAAGCAGCATAGGACCTAGTTTTGTAGTCTCTCACTAGATGGCAGAATCACGAAACCCAAGATTTGCTTTCGGTTTTGGTTTCTCAGCAGTGCATTTTTTGAAAGCCGCATAGGGCTGATAGTCTCCTACCAAATGGCATAAACACACAACTCAAGAATTGCTTTCGGTTCTGGTTTTCCAGTGGTGCTCTTGAAATATTATGCTTTCAGTTTTTCCTTCATAAAACGTAGCAGTATCGTATTCATTTGTTAAGTCATCGCTTTTATGAAGGTTTTATTCATTGGACAACATAACTAGAAGCTTGCGCATGGCTTTGTGTTACGAAAAAAAAAGAAAAGAACTTTCGTGCTTTGTAGCGTGGAACCTGCAAGAACAAGATGGCTATTCTTATTGCGTTCTTCTGGAAGGTCCGTTTTCTTCGACTTTCGGCTGTCCTAATGGCACACACTCCGAGCGAATGACGTCCAGCTGTGCCACAATGTTACCCGGTCGCCAGTGCCATTCCTATGCAACATTCGTGTGGAACAAAGGGTCTGCTAGGCTGAGTCGCTGCCCGAACGTTAATTATTTCTAAATATTCATCCAAATAAGAAATGCACCAACTAGGAGATGTGCAGCGTCTGGATTAGTAGCTACTGTCAATGTGTTCCCTACAGCCAAGTGGTATCAATCTGTAGGTGTGGCCGTAAAAAACAATTTGAGTAAATGTCCTTCGTTCGGTGCATTTGCTTTTAATGGGCAGCATTCTTTGTCGAGTACCCCTGCAATTTGGTAGCAAAATCGTGCAATATCGTGCCTGTAACGCCAAAAGCTTGACGCATTTCCCATATAAATATATAGGTCTTCATAAAACGTGTTGGGGTGACCAACTTGAAATTGGAAGTGGCATCAGCATAAATTTGTGCCAAGGTGAATTTAGCAGTGATATGGGAGTGGCCCTACCTAAATTTGGGGTGAAATGGTAGTAAGCCAAGCTGAATTTGAGGCTGATATGGGGGTGGCCCAACCTAAGTTTGAGGTGATATAGGGGTGGGTAAGCATAAGTTTGGGGGAATATGGAGGTGGGTCAGCCTGGATTTGGGAATGATATGGGGGTGGGAGAACCTAAATTTGGCGGTGATATGGGGGGTGGGCCACCCTAACCATGGGCGTGATATGGGGCTGGGCCAAGCTGAATGGAGGGGGGGGGGTAGGGGGGCTAACCTAAATTTGGGAGTGATTTGCGGTGGGCCATCCTAAATTTGAGGTGATAGATGGGTGGGCCAGGCTACGTTTGGGGTTGATAGGGGGGTGGGCCAACCTGGATTTGAGAATGATATGGGGGTTGGCGAACCTAAATTTGAAGGTAACATGGGGACGCGCTAACCTAACCATGGGGGTGATGTTTGGCTGGGCCAAGCTGAATTGGGGGGGGGGGGGGGTAGGTGATGGGTGGACTAACCTACATTGGGGTATGATTTGCGGTGGGCCATCCTAAATTTGAGGTGATCGAGGGGTGGGCCAGCATTAGTTTGGGGCTGATATGGGGGTGGGTCAACCTCGATTTGCAGGTGGAATTGGAGTGGGCTAATATAAATTTCGCGGTGTTGTGGAGGCGGGCCAATCTGTATTTGGGGGTGATATGGGGTTGGTCCTACCTAAATCTGGGGGCAATCTCGGGGTCGGTCAATCTAAACTTGGGGGCGATATGTGGGTGGGCCAACCTAAATTTTGGGGTGCGTCGACTGGAATTTTGGGGAACGATTTATGAAAATTCGTGGATGAACCAACTTGAAAATTAGGGGTGGCCCAATTGAAATTGGGGATGGGCCAACTCCAAGTTTAAGGCTGGGCGAAAAAAAATCGGGCGTGTCCGACTTAAAATCGGGGGGTGGGCCAATTCTAATTTGAGGGTGTGCCAACTTGAAATTTGGGGGTGCGCCTATCTAATGTTTGGGGGTGGGCCAATTGAAATTTGGGGGGCCTGTTTACGAATAGTTAGACAACACCAGTGGTGTTTCTGCATCTTTTTCATCATCGCAAAGTATGTATATTAATAATTGTTACCTAATACTCCTCAAGGTGAGCTACCATCGAGCCTTCCCAGCCTACTGGGCTGATAATGTGACAGAAGTACTCTCATCGTGACAACTGCGACGTTCAATGCGGAGATCACATGAACAAATCGCAGACTGAGCTGACCATTTTCGCACCAATGTCATTGCTAACACTACCCGCTCGTGCTAGAGGCAAAACAAGCTGACAACTATCATAATTCAACTTTCACTCGCACGCTAGTCGACACGCTCTCAGTGCACTATTTCGTCAATCATTGGATAGAGCCTTGCTGGATGTTTTACTGTCATGTTGCGTCGTTTTTCACGAAGGACGTCTCCCGAAAAGAGAATAGATTTTTGAGATTGACGAGGCAAGCTAGTATATAACTCAAACGAAGCAAATGTATAAACGGTTATAGTGATTTTTCAAAAATGAATATAAGTAAATAAGATTTCAGATGGTATTGTTTCGACCGGGCATGACAACGAGTTTTTCCCGCCTGTCACAGTGCTTTGACCGAAAACCTAATCATTTAGCTCAAACGTGTTGCCCAATACTACATGTGCTAAATGCAGAAAAGTGCGGTGCGTGGTCACAGCTTCAAAGCCAGTCTATTTTGTGTACGGTTTTGATATTGTAGTAATGTGGAGTTTTCTTCTTTATAAGAGCACAAAAAGAAAAATATAACAGATGGTAGCTAAGCGCAAAGTAAATTGGAAGATCTGAAACCAGCAATTATTTTTTTATTGTGGATTGGTCTTCTCCGCCGGTAGATCGCTGTCGCATTAATTCAAAGAATTTTGTTTGTGTGCAACTGCAGCAAAAACGAAAATACTACCATTTCATTGCCAGGACCTTTATGCCCTCCACACACACAAGAAGGACACCAGATAATTGGCAATATCAGTTTATAAACTGACATTGTTTTGCTCATTTGAGTGTAGCGTAGTGCCTGCGGACGGAGTATTTTCTTAGCATCAGTCCAGTGTTAGCAGTGAGAAGCAGTTCGGTCTACCATTCCCATGAGGGCATACTAGCCATTGTAGCGCTTTACTGTAGGACAAATTAAGTGCTAAAAACTTGGTGTGCCTTGTCCTTTCCGCAGGTCGTCCATCCATTCTGTTATGGTGACGATCAACGTTGTGTCCGTCAGGCCTCCTCCTCATTTTTAGCTTCACCATCGCGAGAGTGGACAGAGAAAGGAAGCTTTCTTCACAATCAGCCCCAGCGGGATTCCACCACTCGTAGCTGCTGCAATTAGCATTCAGTGACTGGGCATGCTAAGCACATCCTTAGTTTCACAATGACTAGAGTACGCAGAAAAAGTAGAGCTTTGGTCGCTATCACTACCACGAACCCATTTCAATGCAGATATAAGTACGTGCAGGGGCTGAGTATGCTAACCTCTCCGTTGCCACCTGCTTCCACCACCTTAGATTTTCCAGGCATACCTGCTTCTTGTTTTCATCGCAGACGCATGCAGGATAAACGCGGATAACTAAAAAATCTCAGTGCCCTTCCACTCTGTGAAGAAACATGACCTGCAAAGCTGTGTATGTGGGTCCCTTAATGGTGAACTGCACCTCCACCGTATGTCGGCCCCGCATTGCACTGTCTTCGAGATCGGCCCACATATGGGGAGTGCTTAACACCTGCTTCATCTCCGCCGCTGGTCTCCCCGGCATGGCATTACATTCGGGATCAGCCCACATATGGGGAGCGCTGAACGCATGCTTCACCACCGCTGCGGGTCGGGCCGGTATTACGCTACCTTCAGGATTTGGCTCTACACGCGGACACGATAGTGGAGAAAGTAGCCCTTAAGAGGAAGCTTTAGCTCTGGTGGTCCTATCTATATAAATGTAAAAGGACAATTCGTTTTTCTCGACAGCCACTGCATCTAATTTGACAAGGTTTGTTGCATTTAAAACAAGAACTCAAAATCTAGTGTCTGTTGGTTTCGAATGCTTGAATTAGGTCATCATTTGTTTATTCAAAATTGTTCAAAATTGCAAATTTTAAAAAAACGAAACCATCAAGTTTACAACTCTCTTTCGGCAAAGAAAACTGATATCAAAATTATGTACATTGCATCTAACAGCACATCTAAAGCAGACAAAATTGATATATTACGCACGAATCTTAAAAAATTTAGTAATACGGAAATACAGCTTTTCTACAACCCTTGTTCACAACGTAACGACTTCACGTAACATATAAATCGGCATATTGGAATTGTCTAATGGATGCTGTTTACAGAACCGCGATATCAGTTCTTGATCTGGAGTTCTTAATTTGTAAACTTCGTGCTTGTGTACTTTTCGCACTTTCGAATTGTTGAATATCTTTTACCAAAATTCAGGCCCTAAATAGAAATTCCAATAGTCACTAGAATTTACCTTTCTCTCCCGAATCCAACAAATTTCGTTAAAATCGGTCCAGGGGTTATCTAAGAAAAGCGTTTCGGCGTTTTACATCTATTTGAATAGGCAGAGTCGGAGTAGGGCCCATGTTAAAGCTTCCTCTTAACGACTTCGCTGTAAAAAAAAGAATAAAAGAATTAAAGAAAACAAAAACGCTGCATCTATCAATATCGCCGGCTCAGATTTCGTCAGGATGGCACCGTCGTCAGGATTTCGTCAGTGTTGCATTTGTGTCGCTGGTGAATGTTTTGGTGTTATGAAATCCCTCCTGCTCTTGTCGGGTGATATAGAGACGAACCCTGGTCCTGACAAATTGGACCGTGTTCTTGCTAAGCTGGAGACATTGTCAACCGGCCAGGACCAAATAATAACCGATGTACAGGACCTTAAACATCAGATGCGTTCTATTGACACAACTATTTCTGATTTGAGCAAGCGCGTAGCAGATCTAGAAAATGTTTTCCAGGGTATTTCAACTCTCAAAATTGATCTGCAGTCTGCCCAATCTGTATCCGCTAAGACTGCTGCTCTTGTTACTAACCTTGAAGCTCGGTTAGATGACGCCGAAAATAGGTCACGCCGCAACAATTTGATATTTTATGGCCTTTCGGATTCTAATTCGCGCGAAACGTTCGTTGAATCGGAAGAATTGCTAATCCGCCATTGTCGTGACAAATTACGCATAACCTTGGACCCATGTCAAATTGAGCGTGCACATCGTCTGGGCCGCTACGAAGATGGCCGTCAGCGGCCGATTATAGTTAAATTTTTGTCCTATAAAACAAAAGAAACTGTCCTCTCAAATGGGCCCAAGTTAAAGGGCACCAATTTTAGCATTGGAGAAGACTTTTCCCTTCCAGTTCGTAAAGCACGCAAACACCTTGTCGCATTTGCAAAAGCAAAAACCGGACCGTTCTCCCTGCGATACAAGACTTTGTTTCTCGGAAAGAAACGCTACACCTTCGATGCCGCCACAGAAACGGTTACGGAAATAGCATAGCGCTTACCTCGCCATCGTCACAAACCTAATCTGTGCGATACCGCCCCTCGAGAGAATATTTGCCTCTCGGTTATCTACACCAACATACGCAGCCTGCTTCCAAAGAGCGATCTTGTGTCCAGCCTCGTGTCTTCAACGGGCAGCAACCTGCTCATCTTGACAGAGACCTGGCTAACTGATAACATAAGTGACGCTGAAGTTCTTTGTAACCTACCTAACTTTAATCTTTTCCGCACTGATCGCACAAACTCTCGAGGGGGTGGCGTCCTTATTGCTACAAGCAATAAGCTACAGTGTCCCCGCATAAACATCTCTTCAGACCTTGAAATATTATGGCTCCTTTGTCGCGCCACACCAGTATCTATATTATTTGGCGTTTGTTATAGACCCCCTCACAATAGCCCCGAATTCCCCCGTAAACTTCACAACATTTTAAACGAACTTAAAACTAGACACCCTAAGGCACACATTCTTCTTTTTGGGGATTTTAACTATCCTGGCATAGATTGGTGTGCCCCTAATTATCCTATTTTAGACATGATGAATGCCGTGAATTTATGGATGTCTGCTTAACTTTTAACCTAGCCCAACTAGTAACCCAGCCTACACGCATCGCCGGAGATGCTGCTAACATTCTTGACCTCATACTATCTAGCCACCCCGACAGCCTGAACACTATTACTTATCTCCGTGAAATCAGCGATCATAAAGTCATTCATGCATGCTTTAACTTCACCCCAATAACATAAGCAACTTGCCAAAAAACAATTTCTCTCTACAACAAAGGAAACTATGAGGCCTTCAACGCGGAATTGGAGGCCTTTTTTCCATCATATCAGGGGTCATTTGACGAACAAGATATCCACACAAATTGGTCAATGTTTAAACATAAAATTAATGAACTGACTAATAAATATATTCCCAAATGCAGCTTCCGCGCTAACCACCACAAGCCATGGTTCACCAAGACACTGGGAAGATTAGAAAATAAAAAGAAACGCCTTTTCCGTAGTGCTAAACTGAGCAGAACAGACTGCGCATGGGAAAAATATTACGCTGCTGAAGAGGCGTATTTGGTCGCAGTAAAAAACGCTAAACATTCCTTTTACCACATCGATTTGCCAAACATACTTACAGATAACCCGACTAAATTCTGGCAACTTTTAAACCCCCAATCTTCGCGCGTTGTTACCCTGACTGACGATTCTGGACGTGTTATTTCAGACGTTGAGTGCGCTAACATATTTAATTCTGCCTTCGCATCTGTATTTACTAACGAACAAAAACCACCACCCCTCATGACAGCCAGTGACCTCACAATTGCAATGCCAGCCATTACATTCTCAGAAACCGGCATATCCCTTCTTATAGATAAGTTAAAACTTTCTTCATCTACCGGCATTGATGAAATCAACACAAAAGTCTTAAAAAACACTCGCCACACGTCTACCAAGTTTTTATGCTTGCTATTTTCGCAGTCCATTTCTACAGGTATCATACCCCACGACTGGAAAGTGAGGAAGGTCGTCCCAGTCCACAAGTCGGGTAAAAAAGATTCACCACTTAACTACCGCCCCATATCACTTACCAGCATACCCTGCAAGCTCATGGAACACGTGATTTACTCTTTAACAATGCAGTTTCTGGACTCAAATAATTTCTTTCACTCATCACAGCATGGATTTCGTAAAGGTTACTCCTGTGAGACTCAACTAGCCATTTTCGTTCACGACCTGCATGCCAACCTTGACGCTAATCTCCAAACCGACGCAATCTTCCTCGACTTTGCTAAGGCATTTGACAAGGTACCCCATAACCGCCTATTTCTGAAACTTTCCAGCCTAAACTTGCATTGTGACATACTAGCATGGATAAAGGAATTCTTGACTCACCGCTCCCAATCAGTCATCATCAATAAACAAATGTCTAGCTTACTACCAGTTTCCTCAGGGGTGCCCCAAGGATCCGTCCTTGGGCCTCTTTTGTTTTTAATTTATATTAACGACCTACCTCAGAAATTAGATTGCCATATTCGGATGTTTGCCGACGATTGCGTTATTTACAAAACAGTTACTGACACCTTTAACCAACAATCCCTACAAAATAACCTAAATCTGGTAGAAAACTGGTGCAACGACTGGCTAATGACACTTAATATAAACAAATGCAAATATATATCTTTCCACCGTCACAGTAATCCTCTCCTGTTTCCCTACACTATCTCTAACGTTCCTATCGTCCCTGTCCAATCATATAAATATCTCGGTGTTCATCTTAGCCAGGATCTTACGTGGAATAGCCATATCGCGAATATTATTTCATCTGCTAACAAAACGCTTGGCTTCCTAAAGCGTCATCTCCACTCTGCCCCCCTGCATGTTGATTGATGATTAATGTTTAATGGCGCAAGGGCATCTAAGGCCAAAGAGCGCCAGGACATGTGTTATGGTTTAGTAAAATTGTGAGTTTAGGACAATGATTTAAAATGGAGGCTGTATAGAGGCCTACACGTAAGATATATCTTTAAATACTAGTGAATGAATTCTAAAATAACCACGAAGATAAATATAAAGGCTTAAATGCATTGGTTATGGGCACACATGGTAAATTATTGCGGATTGCCCGAGTCCCCTGCTGTACAATTCTTGCCTACGCAAGAAGTGCAAGAGCTGAGACATACTTTTGCGCATCAGATTGTACCTCACCTGTGAGGCACAATCTGAATGTTAGGATGGTATGAGATGATGTCGAGAAAGTTAACTTCTGCAAGATAATTAAGCACTCTTTTAAAGTTAAATATTGCATCCTCTGATAAGAACATCGAGGGATGGGGTGGTATATGGTGTGAGTAGAGTTCTCTAAAATGAGCCAGTCGGTGTCGGTGAAGTTCAGGACATTGAATGAGGACATGTAGGACGGTTAGGTTCTCACCACAGCGTGTGCACGTCGGAGGGTCAGTTGCAGTCAAGAGGTATTTGTGAGTGCCATAGGTGTGACCTATTCTGAGTCTTGCCAGGGTGACTTCGGTGTGTCTATCAAGCTTCAGTGGGAATGGTTTCGTTAACTGCGGTTTAAGCAGGTGCAGCTTATTTTCAACTTCCTTGTCCCACTCAGCTTGCCAATGTTTATGGAGCGCCTTTCGTACCGCAGGTTTCATATCTACACCAGGTACCCTGCTTACATCAATTATGTCCCGATGAGCCGCTTCCCCAGCATTTTTGTCCGCCATTTCATTACCTGCGATCCCAGAGTGGCCTGGCACCCAGCAAAGAACAAGAGCAAGGTTTTGTTTATGCGCTACGTGTATCTGTTTAAGGAGCTCGTTAATTACAGGGTTTCGGCTTGCTTTGCCACAGGAGAGGGCTGTGACAACGCTTAAGGAATCTGTGTATATTATAGACTTTTCTATCTTGTGTTGTACTATATAGTCAATAGTGATCAGAATACCGTACGCTTCCGCTGTAAAAATGCTGCTATGTTTATGCAAGGTTTTAGTGTTCGAGAAGTTTGGGCCATGGGCTGCACATGATACCGAATTTGCAGACTTTGAAGCATCAGTGAAGAATGCAGTAGATCTGTACTTGTCTTCAAGAGCCATGAAATGTTGCTGGATGAGGGCACTTGGACAACTCTTTTTCTTAAGCTCTCTAAAGGAAAAGTCACAAGTGACAGGATATTGCTCCCAAGGTGGGACGGGTTCAGAATAGTCACTTTCCTGCAGATCTGTGAAAACTATTGCAAGTTTTTCAGCAACAGATTTTACTGCCAACGGGAACGGCGGGGCGTGTGAAGGCCTGTTTAAGTAAAACTGATTTGTGGACTGATCACTTATGAGTGCTTTGCATGGATGTTGTTTTAGTGACATGATTCTTATGGCATAGGTGACTCCCAGATATGTACGCTGATAATCCAGTGGCCACTGATCCGATTCTGCATATAGACTTTGGACGGGGCTCGTCCGAAAGGCACCAAGCGCTAGACGGATACCTAAGTGATATACAGGATCGAGTACTCTAAGTGTTGTCTTTGAAGCCGACTGGTATACAATACATCCATAGTCTATGCGGGACAACACAAGGCTTTTAAAAAGAGACAGGAGGCAATACCTATCTGTTCCCCACGACTGATGAGATAAAATCTTTAAAAGGTTCATGGTTTTAAGACATTTCAGTTTCAACTCTTTTATATGCTGCATGAAGGTTAGCTTACTATCGAAGATTACACCTAGAAATTTTTGTTCTTTTCTATTTATCAGGTTTTTGCCATGCATCGTAATACAAGGGTCAGGACATACCCCTCTACGTCTAGAAAACAGTACACAGGAAGTTTTTTCTGCACTGAATCTAAATCCGTTTTCGTCGGCCCATTTCGTGAGCCTATTAACAGTCAACTGGATCTGGCGTTCACATATTGACAGGTTGCAGGATTTAAAGCTGATTTGGATGTCGTCCACATAGACAGAATAAGACACCACTGGTGGTATAACAGAGCGGAGAGAGTTCATTTTAATTATAAAAAGTGTGCAACTTAGCACACCTCCCTGTGGTACACCGTTTTCTTGAATAAAAGTGCGCGATAATACATTGCCAATTCTTACGCGGAACTTTCTTTGAGATAAGTAATCTTGCAAAATGTTCAGCATGCTAGCACAAATTCCATAGGATGACAGGTCTTGCAGAATGCCATATCGCCAGGCAGTATCGTATGCCTTTTCAAGATCAAAGAATACAGATAGACAGTACTGGCTGTGTACAAATGCATCACGTATATATGACTCAAGCAGAACAAGATTGTCGGTTGTCGACCTCGCTCTTCGGAAGCCAGATTGGTGAGGGTCGAATATACCGTTATATTCGAAAAAGAACACAAGGCGACGGTTAATAATTTTTTCAAATGCCTTAAGTAGACAGCTGGTGAGTGCAATTGGTCTATAGCTATTAACTAAGGAAGGGTCTTTGCCGTGTTTTAGTATTGGTAGGACTATTGCTTCTTTCCAAGATGAAGGTATATGACCAGTTGCAAAAATCTTATTGTAAAGACCTAAGATGCAGTTTAGCGTCTCATAAGGCAGATTCTTGATTATTTCATATGTTATTGTGTCAGAACCTGGAGCCGAGCTACCACAAGAGTCTAGGGCAAGCTTGAGTTCATGGAACGTTAATGGTCTATTGTACCCTTCTGATGTCTTTTTTGGATGTAGAGGAATATTTTCAGCTATTCTTTTATGCTTTAAGAAAATTTCGGAATAATTTTCCGAACTTGATACTCTCTCAAAGTGCTCGCCAAGAGTGTTCGCTTGGTCTTCTATTGACTCGCCAGAGCCATTGACGAGAGGAAAAGGATTTGGACGTTGTCCTTTTAGTTTACGTACCCTGTTATATACCTTGCTAGCATCCGTGTACGAGTTTATGGAGGATACGTAGCGTGTCCAGCTTTCTCTTTTCGATACTCGGCGAATACGGCGGCCATTTGCCTTGCACCGCTTAAATTCTATTAGATTTTCTGTGGTTGGGTAGCGTGAGAATCTACTCCACGCTTTGTTCTGGAGTTTCTTTGCAGTTTCACACTCTTTGTTCCACCACGGTTTTGGATTTACTTTATCTGTGCAGGATTGAGGTATGCAGTGTCGAGCGGAACAGAGGATGTGTTCAGTGATGTAGCGAGCCAGTTCTTCTACACCTAGATGGTCCACTTCTTCTAGGCACAGTTTACTGATGTTTCTAAATTTTGACCAGTCTGCTGCATGAAGTCTCCATTTTTGGGGGTAAGCTGGTCCATCGTGCCACTTTGTTGTTTCTAGGAGTGTCGGGAAATGATCGCTCCCATATGGATTAGTGATAACTCTCCATTCCAGGTGTGGGAGAAGTGACGCTGACCCTATTGCTAAATCTATGCATGAATACGTGTTGTGTGTGGAACTGTAAAAGGTTGGATCTGCCTTGTTAAATATACAGGCTCCAGAAGAAAGAAGGAAGTTTTCTATTGCCCGTCCTCTCGCATCACATCTTGAGTCACCCCAGAATGTGCTGTGAGCATTGAAGTCTCCGATTACTATATAGGGTTCGGGAAGTTGGTCAATCAGTTTTTCAAATTCTGCTGCGTCAAACCGTTCATCAGGCGGTATATATATGGAGCAAATCGTTATAAGATGATTGAACAATATAGCCCGAACAGCCACTGCTTCAAACGAACTCTGGAGTGATACATGCTGGCATGCAACTGACTTTTGGACTATGATTGCCACACCACCTGAAGAAGAATTTCCATTATTTCTATCTTTACGGAAAACTATGTACCGTTTTAAAAAGTTCTGGTGTGTAGAGTTTAAATGTGTTTCTTGAACACAGAACAGTCGTGGCTGATATTCTGCTAGTAGATCTTTGATATCATCTAGATTGCGAAATAGGCCCCTAGCATTCCATTGAATTATTTGTGTAGCCATATCGAGGAAGATTTTGGTTGCCTGTGTTCAAGAGCACGTAGTAAAGATAGATGGATATGTATACTAGGGCGGTAACCGTTTAGGTTACCGGTCCCTTTCTTTGAGCAGTTACAGGAATTTTCTCTCTCCTAGCGCGCTCCTGAGAGCGCTGATCTTTCGGCGTCGATGACGCCGGAGATTTTTGATCGACCTCCATAACCTTTTCCGAGGTGCTGGAGGATCGTGAACTAGGCGCTGAAACTCGCGTCCCAGGCCGTGGAGTTCGGATTAGCTTTGGGACCTGCGGGACTGGAGTCGGCAGGTCCACTTTCGATGTTGATGGAGCAGCACTTGCTGCAGCCACCAGGGGGGCAGGCGGAGTGATTACCGGGCCACTGTCAGTGACCGCGGTAGACTCCCGAGGGATTTGTGACGCTGCCCCCCGTCGCGCCACCTCGGAAAAGCTCGTGTGATTCAAGTATGACAGACGTTTTCTTGCTTCGTGAAATGTTATATTTTCTTTGACCTTTAATGTAATGATTTCTTTTTCTTTCTTCCATTTAGGGCACGTTCTAGAGTAAGCTGGATGGCTTCCATCACAGTTCACACAATGTGGAGATGAGTCGCAAGTGTCTGATGCATGATCGTTCGAGCTGCATTTCGCGCAAGTCTGCCGTCCTCGACATGTCTGGGAACCGTGCCCATACCTCTGGCACTTAAAGCACCTTCGAGGATTTGGAATGTACGGCCTTACACGTACTTTGACATAGCCTGCATCCACTGTACTAGGCAACACACTGGTACCAAAGGTTAGTACAATGTGCTTTGTTCGAAGTTGTTCGTTATTCCTGCGGATTAGAATTCGTTCTACCTTGATGACATTTTGGTCCTGAAAACCTTCAAGCAGCTCTTCGTTAGTAAGGTCCATGAAGTCGTCTTCGGAGATTACTCCACGGCTCGTGTTCATGGTTCGATGTGCGGACACAGTGACCGCTACATCGCCTATGCATTTCAAGTCATTCATTTTCTCATATTGGGATTTATCTTTCAGTTCAAGGAGCAGATCTCCATTAGACATTTTTGTGGCTTTGTAGCCAGGTCCTATCGTGTTGCGAAGGCATTTCGCCACCAAGAAGGGGGAGAATTTACGTACGCTCGTGTTGCTTTCACTATGTATTACATGGTACTTTGGGAAATTTTCTTCATTGTTTTTCAAAAAGAATTGAAGGGTTGCATCGGTGCGTCCTCTTTTTAGAGGGCGATCAAGGGAAAGTGTTTTACTAGAAGCCATATAGAGGTAATGAGTTCGGCAGCAGCGCCAACCGCCCACCACCGAGCCCAACATGGGGACGGAGCAGGTCTTACGAGTAAGACAAGCCCTCGCCAGTTGTACGGTGCCGCTATAACCCAATCTGGAGTACCCAAGGTTGGCCACCCACACAAGGTTAACCCTCGCTGCCAGGAAAGTTGGAAGTAAATAGAAGAGACGAGAAGACAGGAAAGATAGAATGGAAGAGAAAAAGACGCAGAATGGAGAGGAGGACAGGAAAAGGCAACTACCGATTTCCCCCGGGTGGGTCAGTCCGGGGGTGCCGTCTACGTGAAGCCGAGGCCAAAGGGGTGTGTTGCCGCCGCCGAGGGGCCGTAAAGGTCCAAACGCCCGGCATTGGCTCAACCCCCAGGATCCCCTTTTCCCCGGACACGGCTAAGCCGCGCACGGCTACGCGCGGGAGGGTCCAACCCTCGTGTGCTCGGGTACGTGGTGTCGCAACACACCAAACGCCTGCTGACGCAGACGCCCCTGCGGGGGCCCCCCTGCATGTTAAGCTACTCGCATACAAATCACTAGTTCGATCAAAATTAGAATACGCATCGCCCATCTGGTCCCCGAAACAAGTATACCTTGCTAATTCACTTGAATCAGTTGAAAACAGGGCAACTAGATTCATTCATTCCTCGTACTCTTTTGATATCAGCATATCATCTCTGAAATCGCAGTCCAACCTACCTACTCTTGCACTTCGTCGCCACATTTCTAGTTTGAGCTTATTTCATAAATTCTTTTATTCCGAGCTATCACAGGAACCCTACATCTGCCCTCCCCCACCACGTTTCTCTCTTCGCACCGGACATCAGCAGCAGGTGTCTCGACCACGAGCACACACAAAAACTTTTGCTTCGTCATTCTTCCCCCGGACTGCTTGCGACTGGAACGACCTTCCCCAAGAACTTGCTGCCATCACATGCCCATCTATGTTCCTTAACCAAATTACTCGTGCGCTTGCATCACAATAATTATTTTTGTTTGTATAACTCGTTCAACATTTTTCTGTTTACTTTGTTAACCTATATGTGTCCCACCCCTTATGTAATACCCTCACATGAGGGTCTTTAAGGAAATAAAGTGAAGTGAAGTGAAGTCCCCATCGGCACGGCTCCGTGAGCAGCTACCAAGCTGTTCACTTTCGTTATCTTCCTTCCCTCGGCGGCCGCGCATTGTCTTGATGCCAGCGGCGCGCTAAATCTGCACCATCATTCCATCATGCATCGCTTCTGCGACCAAGCAAGCTTTCGGCGGCACGCGTACACTGCCGCGTTGACACCAAAACTGTAAACTGCTTGCTTTCGAGAAAACAGCATGAATAAAAATGGAAGGCGACTATAAGGCCACGGGGAATATGTTCGCGGGGCCATACTATTGATGACAGCATCCCGAAAGGCTAGATGTGGTCAGGTTGACTTTACAGGTTTGGAAGGAACGACTGACGGTCTAGCTGCTTCATTATCACATAAACAGCGCTTGAAGTTGTTAGCGCAGTTTGTGTGTTGTTCCTCCTTTGTGTCCCGTCGTGAACTGCTGTTCTTTCTGTGGCTTTACAGATGTTCCTTTTCTGCGTCAGTTATGCCTTCCAAGAGTGTTTACTTGGAAAATGTTTGTTTGCATGGCTCTTACAGAAGCATGTTTAGTCGAAAGTTTTTCGATTGGCTGCATAATCTCGAGGACGGGCTCCAAACTTCTCATTTTCTTTAGCCACTTAAGAACCATTACTGAAAATTTAATTAACGGAGCTTTGTTGATTACGCAAACAACTTCTCAACTTACTCCGCATCTAGAGATTACCAATCTGAACACTCGAATGATAAAATGATGTTAACATTGTTTGTATCATTTCAATAGTTTTGTTTCGTGCAGTTAAAAGCAGCCGGCATTTTGATGGTGTTGTAGACTTCTTATAAAGTAAGTGTGAAAGCTTGGACAGGTTATCTTGGCACAAATCAACTTCATGAGCTTAAGCACATGTGCCCAAACTTGCACGACTGCCTTTACAACCGATTCTGATATATTATACACCTCAGCGCTACGGTACATCTCACAAGGTGTGCGATAACATTGTGTGCGCTCCCGATTAAGTGCCTGAGCGTTGGTGGCATCAGGCTCGGTTTCCTGGCACCATAAGGAATAAAAACTGCTGCCTGGAGGAAAGCAGAACGAAAAGTACTGAAATATTAAGATGAGGCTTTCGCTGGATGTATTTTAGCTGTCTATAAGATCTAAAGAAAAAATACTGTGATTTTGTGACAAATAATGCTGACATGAAATACGAGCTCCGACACAGTAGCCGTGGTGGAACTGGCCCCTGGACTATTGCGATACATTGAACCACGATACGCTGGTTTGATAGTTCGCGCTTGAATTTCCTATATGTCGGCGCCGCTGTGCAGTGTTGGAGGCCCTTTTTAAACGACAAGCACTATTTTTCAGCTAATATTGAAAGCAACTGTATTCTTTTTTTAGGGGGGAGGCTTCTTTTTAGCGTCTAATCGCAGTTCCAGAGTTATCAGTTAGCTCAAGATGCTCCTGCATGTGTTTCTAATATCCAGTATGTTGTCACGGATTCAATAGCGAAAGAGCGTTATCTTATCAGATTGCGCGCGTGAAGCGAATACTGGCCTAAATTCGCCGTCACATTTGAGGACCCGAGATTGCGCTGCAATGTACGACCATTTCAGTATGACGAACTGACGCCTTGATCCGTAGATCGGAATCAGAGGAAGCACTTTGCACGCAGCCATCGTTGCGCTTTGAGCGTTTTCTTTTCCAGAGCAAGCTCACTTTATAATGAGTTATATTCATGACTCACTCTTTGGAAGTGTTTTGTTCTTGACATCCCTACAATGTGAGAGTATAGAGGCGCTCCATCTTCATTGAGTGAACACTTGGAAACGGACTAGGCCTTTTCTTGCGTCTGCGTTTACACACTTACCGCATCAATTTATTTTTTATAACCTAATTTAGGAGGCTGTAAAGCACAGCAACCTTTTATTAACAGGACGTTTTAATAACACAGAAAATATAAATGCTTATTAGTCGGCTTTCACCTCATGGTAAGGAATTTCAATAAAGATATCTTTATGATAATTAAAAGCCTATCCTCATGGCAACGTTTAATCTGAGTTCCTCTTTGCAAGCTGATACAGACTTGCAGGTGGTTCGTATCGGGGGCCCTCAACATATGTCTAACCGTCCAACAAAGAGTTATTCCGAATGTTTAATTTCAGGAAGGCGTGTTACCCTCCTGTCTTTCATTCCCGTTCGCAAACACGCATAAGACGAAAGTGCTGCATGAAGAGCATCGTTAGTCAAAACCAACGTGCTAGCGTTACTCACCTCGCTTATATCGCTGTCATTTAGGCTTATATACAAAATATATATATTTTATATCGACGCATCACGAATCCAAAAAGACCTGTCCGTGACCAGCCCAGCTAGGTTTCTTTCATTTCGTACTTCGTAGTAGCGGCTAATAGTAGCTCACGAAGCAGAGCACTGAGTGGGGATGTTGCAGAGAAGGTGTTCTATATACTGTCTCGTCACCCACCAAAAATTGCCCGCCGTGCTACTGGCCATTCCTAGAAAATTGTATATGTGACGCCCAGTCATTTGCAACACCGCAACTTTGTTCTTCGATTGGAGAGTCCAGGTGAGAGACAGGGTGGTTATGTAGATAAAGACACGCTATTTTCTGCAGTAACATAGGAAAACATGAATGAATGCCTTCATTTATTGAGAAAAAAGAAGACCAAGCATCAGTGGAAGCACGTCTCAGCAGATTGGGAAAGAAGCGGGGGACAAAGAGGAAAAGCTGGAGGCCGGGTGGCAGGCGAAGGCGCAGTTTAAGGGCGAGAGAATATAAGCAAGAGTTGGTGAAACCAGTTGAATTCAAGTGTAGATCTGTGATGTGGCGAGTAAATGATTGGAGTCACCGCCAAGCATCCGTCATTTGCGGTAGTATGAGCACCCGCCGTTCTTGGTAACAAACGTTTACTGAAAACCAATCTTCGCAATTAATTATTCATCAGCCATACCTCGCCACGTATTTCTTAGTGGCAGGGTCAGTGGATTTCAACTACGCTGTCGCGACAAGTTACGACTATAACGTGGCGCTTGCGGTTACGGTTGCCATACTCGTGACTCTTACTATTGCGCGAATACTATAAACACGGGCTTACTGCACAAGTTAGTGAACAGACATTTTAGAACCGCGTTTCTCACCTTACATACGCGCAACGCAATCACCATTGCAGCATGTTACGGTGCGCGTCCTTTCAAGACAGAGAGGAAAACAAAAGAACGCGTTAGAAGACAGGGTACCGACTTGGGCCTCGTGCCAAACATATCCAAGCCAACAATATTTATTTTATTTCAATACCCTAAAGGCCCAATGCGGGCGTTACGTAGGGGGGGATTCATCAAAGAAAACTTAACAATATACAACACAGAATATAAACGGCTGAAGACAGGAATAAACAAGTTAATAAGCCGGGTACAAGTTGACAGGGGAAGAAATGCTAGGAACAGGTACTGAAAAAATGCACATGTAGCAAATCCCACAAAACAAAAATCGCACCTTCAGAAGTTACAAAACATGTCATCTAACATTCCACAGAACGTTACGGCCCACACGCACACACTGAAAAAAAAAAACGGAAAAAAACGCACATCATTCTAGTGGAGTTTTCGAAGTATGGGGGGGGGGGGGGGGGCACCAAAGAGCTGTTTGAAATGATGATGTTCCAGCGATAGCCGCAATGCTAGAAGGAAGCGAATCCCACACTTCAATAGCCAGGACCAGAGGTGAGTATTTGTATCGTTCTGTCCGAGCGAAAATGGGTTTAGTCTTCTTCATGTGATCTACACGAGCCGGTGTGTGCGGCACCGGGAGAAGATGTGAACTTGCGAATGGTGTGTTGCTGTGGTAGAGAGTATGGAAAAAAGATAAACGGCTGAGTTTTCTGCGCATGACCAGAGGCGGGAGACGGAGCGACATTTTCAGTACTGTTACACTTTGATACCGAGAGTAACGAAAAAGGATGAATAGAGCAGCCTTGTTTTGTATACATTCCAACATGTTAACAAGATAGGTATAATGAGGGTTTCAGATCACGGGTGCGTATTCTATCACAGGCTTGACTAGCGCGTTGAATGCGTGTAGTTTTGTATCCTGGTTGGCTTGGCATAGTCCGCGTTTAAGAAGACCACGTTTTTTTGAGTCTTTGGTAGTAATCAGTTCAATATGAGTGCTCCAGGATAAATAAGAGCTAAAATTTACACCGAGGTATTTTACCGACGCTGAAGTTTGAATGATAGTATTATTAACTGTGTGGGCATTAGGAATCGTCTTAGCAGCGGAAGTAAACTTGAGATGTATAGTTGTGTCTACGTTAATTACCATCTGCCCTACCGCACCAATGAGTTAGCTCATCAAGATCAGTCTGGAGAGCAACGATGTTAACAATCATGCCGTCGTTTCTATGCAAAGAGATTATGTACTTAAACTTCTCGAGTGACAGTCCAATCCGCCACCTACGGGAGCGCTTGAAGCCGCCGGCGGCCATATTGTTAGAGGAAAAGGAGCACGGCTACAGTACGTGGCTGCAAGCACGCGCGACGCAACTGTGCTTGCGGTTCTGCGATGAAAAATCAAATGAGACCCCTTTAGGAAGTATATCAGTCCGGCATTGTGTGTCGCTGTTGTAAAAAAAAAAAAGAATGTCATGGGGGTGGGTGCCTTGTGTTCTGTGTACAATATGTTGCGAGAACTGAAAAACAGTCGTTTCCTGTTTTCTTCATTCAGTAACCTGCCGCGTGCATCGGCACTGTGATGCCCTTTCGTCGATACGTGGTGCCGGGCCGTATTGACAAAACATGACCTTGAAAAAGTATCCTTATGCCATTTCTTAAAAAAAATCACTATTTGTGTTAATGAGCATTTTGGCTTTAAACCTAGAAAACAAGAACAATATTCAACGCTAGGTTTCATTTTTGTCTGGCGTTTCAGTTCTAGCTGAAAAGAGTTGGTGAAAGCAAATTTACAATAAAGCTAAGGCGACCCACCATCTGCACGAAGCCGCAAGCCTACATGCGCTCCAATGAGGGTAACCTGCCAAAGTTAGAGTCATGCGTCACTGGCGGCTCAAGCAATCTTTACTTTTTTTTCGTTTCTGCATCCGTTCTTCCTGCGTCTGCGGCAAAAACGAGAAGTGGGAAGGCAGATAAACGGAAATTGGTGGAGGCAGGTGGTAGCGTAATGGTTAGAGTGCCCATCTCCCAAATGCAAGATGCTGCATTTGGGAGATGGGCTCGAATCCCGGTGGTTTGTTTGGGAAGACAGCTTTCTGTGCACTCTGGTGACTGCGACGCTCAGAATTAGGCGGCAGCCTGACGACAACGGTCGCCGTCAACGTGACATAATAATCGGGCGTGCAAGGTCCCACTTAAAGCCGAAAGTACATTCAGAGGAGATACGCTAACCCTTGTCGGCAAAAAAAAAAACAAAAACTGATGAGTAACGAGCGGTGTTGTTGAGCGAAGCTGTAGACCGATAATGTCACCATAGACATGACCACGCTCCAATACCGGTGCTCAGCGGAAATATACGTCGACAGCATGTCAACTAGCGTGTTATAGATACTTCATTAAGGTCGTTGCGTGTTTGTGTTGTGTCTAGCAGGAGCGAGTGGTATAGGAGATTTCATTGGAGAGAAGGCGGTGAGCGAAGTCCGCGAAAAGTAATTGAGGATAGCCATATTGAACGTCGACGCCGTGTTGAAGTAAGCCTGCGACTTCAGTTGCTCAGCCGACAGAAGGCTTGAGTAGTAGCATACCACTGGGCGTATTTGGTAACCACAGCGATAGACACACACTTTGCGGAAGTAAACAGAGGAAAGGGACGTAGTGAGTTGGCCGCCCTTTTCAAGCTCTGCTTGAAAAATGCATGTGGCGAAGTATGACGCACCAAATAGCATATGCCAACCCAAATGAATCAGCGCGCTCATGCTTGCGCGACATGCCATGGTGGCCTGCCACCAGGACATCATGAAGTTGCAGCGATTACAGTTTGCATTGGGTACTTGAGAATTAGAACGAGCACATCAGGGACGTCCGAGGGATGTTTCTACGGTATAAGAAGACATCGCTCTCGCCCTACCCCCCCCCCCCAAATAACTAAATCATGAATATAAGCTTACGAATAGGGGCATCATAAGATTCTCTACGCCAAGTCCGATTCTCTACGTGCCTCCCACCTCGACGCCGCGGCATGTGTGTGTGTGTGTATATATATATATATATATATATATATATATATATATATATATAATATGTGTATAATGTATAGTATGTGTACATGTATAATAGGCTGGGTGCAGCGGTGGCGTAGAGGTAGAACACCCGCCTCGCGTGCAAGAGGTCCGTGGTTCGAATCCGGGTGCCGGCAATTTTTCACCGGATTAAAAAAAAATCCGCGTGTTGATAAAATTGCATAAACAGGCCTGGAGTGTGGCCTGATCCCGGTGACCAGAACCGGTAACGCACTCCCTCACCAGAGCAGGATTGGCCACCCTGGTGCAGTACATGGCCACAACCTCCTATATGAACAACACAATCAAACCCCGGCCCTCAGTCCCCAGCAGCTGCGAAGCAACTGATCACGGCGGCGGTCAGACCTGCGACGCTGCAGAGGGTGCTAAGAATCACTGGCTCCGGACAGGCCGCCATTGGAATATGAACCTGGCAACGTTTAACGCTAGAACCTTATCTAGTGAGGCGAGTCTAGCAGTGCTATTGGAGGAATTAGAGGGCAGTAAATGGGATATAATAGGGCTCAGTGAAGTTAGGAGGCCAAAAGAAGCATATACAGTGCTAAAAAGCGGGCATGTCCTGTGCTACCGGGGCTTAGCAGAGAGAAGGGAACTAGGCGTCGGATTCCTGATTAATAAGAAAATAGCTGGTAACATACAGGAATTCTATAGCATTAACGAGAGGGTGGCAGGTCTTGTTGTGAAACTTAATAAGAGGTACAAAATGAAGATTGTACAGGTCTACGCCCCTACATCTAGAATAAGAATGGGCTGGGGCGCGTTTGGCAGGCATTCTCAGATTATGAACAGCAGGTTGCCATTATCCCTAAAACGAAAAGTGTTTAATAGCTGTGTCTTACCAGTACTCACCTACGGGGCAGAAACCTGGAGGCTTACGAAAAGGGTTCTACTCAAATTGAGGACGACGCAACGAGCTATGGAAAGAAGAATGATAGGTGTAACGTTAAGGGATAAGAAAAGAGCAGATTGGGTGAGGGAACAAACGCGAGTTAATGACATCTTAGTTGAAATCAAGAAAAAGAAATGGGCATGGGCAGGACATGTAATGAGCAGGGAAGATAACCGATGGTCATTAAGGGTTACGGACTGGATTCCAAGGGAAGGGAAGCGTAGCAGGGGACGGCAGAAAGTTAGGTGGGCGGATGAGATTAAGAAATTTGCAGGGACGGCATGGCCACAATTAGTACTTGACCGGGGTTGTTGGAGAAATTTGGGAGAGGCCTTTGTCCTGCAGTGGGCGTAACCAGGCTGGTGATGATGATGATGATGATGAAGATCGAGCACTAGGGCGCTTGTTGATCTTGTTCAGGATGACGTCAGCGTTTCGTTCAGCGTTTATTTCTGAGAAAATGAGTTGGAGTTACGTTTATTTGCATCACAATGGTGGGCGTAATCAGGCAAACATTGACAGCATTTCATTAGAGGGTGCCTGACTACTCTGTGGAGATTACGTTTAACAATGACAACAAACACAGAAAGCTTTGCTTACATCGATTCGCACATACGTGGGATCCGCATAATTTTGTGACTATCAATTTAGATGCTTCAGAATGGCGGTCATTAGCGCAACATTTCCATCCACAGTGAGCATAAGCGGCTGTCGTATCCACAGTAGAATTGATTTAAATGGCTTTAATCCCATGGACATATCGTCGCCAACTTCCGTGGGAATGCAGTCGTCAAAATGCAATACAGGTGACAGGGAAATCAGGAGGTTGATGAACGGCAAGAAGGCGGAAACTTGCGCATGACCTCAGGGATATAAAATGACTTTTTGAGCAGCTTGGTCAGGGGGCCATACAATGGTATCCACGTCTATTAAAAATCCTCCAAAATATTAACAGAGGCCGACAAAAATGCGGGCATTTTGGGAAAAGTGAAACCACTGGAAATTTCACGACAGCCTTAGCCTAAATATAAAAGATGACTTAAAAATAAGAAACCATAACGTTGACAGGGTGGCCAAATTCTGGCACAAATAAATCGGCTGTTGAAGCAGTTCAGCTGAAACGCAATGGTGCGAAGTAAGGCGAGAATGTCGGCAAGTATTGAACAAAGGTCAAGTAGGTCCTGTGGCCGATGCCAGCGCTCGGCAGCTGTCAAACGACTGCACGTATTAGCGAGATGCCTGGTCGTCAGTAATTACAGTATGATTCGGGTCTGAAATATTGGACGCGGACTCCATCACATTGAATACAGTGCATTCTACGGTGTCATTCTTGGACAGATGGTACCGACTCTCCAGCAATGAGGATGGGAACAAATTGTCTCACGTGCCGGCTGTCACCTTCCTCCTACTGCCAACATTCCTTTCCCTCCGTAGTTGCTTAGCTTTTATTGGGTTCGGCTGCTAATCATGAGGTCTCGGGATCGAATCCCAACCGTGGCAGCCGTATTTAAATGGGTGTGAAATGCGAAAACCCGCGTACTTAGGATTAGGCGCACGTTAACAATCCCAAGTGGTCTAAATTATTCCCGAATCCTCCACTACGGCATGCCTCATAATGAAATTGTGGTTTTGGCAAGTAAAACCTCATAATGCGTTATGTAACATTCGTTAAGGATGTCCTGGGCAGTAGCACAACTCTTGAATACAATTAAGTTTCAGGAGTTGCGCGTGAGGTCCTTGAATATGTCATCATCATCATCATCATCATCATCATCATCATCAGCCTGGTTACGCCCACTGCAGGGCAAAGACCTCTCCCATGCTTCTCCAACAACCCCGGTCACCTACTAATTGTGGCCATGTCGTCCCTGCAAACTTCTTAATCTCATCCGCCCACCTAACTTTCTGCCGCCCCCTGCTACGCCTCCCTTCCCTTGGAATCCAGTCTGTGTATAATAGCTGTGTCTTACCAGTACTCAACTACGGGGCAGAAACTTGGGGGCTTACGAAAAGGATTCTACTTAAATTATGGACGAGGCAACGAGCTACTGAAAGAAGAATGATGGGTGTAACGTTAAGGGATAAGAAAAGAGCAGATTGGGTGAGGGAACAAACGCGAGTTAATGACATCTTAGTTGAAATCAAGAAAAAGAAATTGGCATGGGCAGGACATGTAATGAGGAGGGAAGATAACCGATGGTCATTAAGGGTTGAATATGTGGATAGCCTTTATGGCGTTCGATAGCTGCTAGTCTACATTGCGGCTATATAATAAAGGCGGAACGGCAACATGGTAGAGAATGTGGAGAACATACAAATCCCGCATATATTACTGCACAATAATTTTAAATAGTGTTCTTGCTTCACGCACGTGGATAGCCGCCATAGGAGACTACTTTGGAAACTAACTGCAAGTACTGTATATGTCGTACCCAAGGGTGTACCTGGCCTGGTGGCCAGTAAATGTGACGTAATATTGCGAGCAGCTTCGGCCATAGCATGCTAACGGATGACGACACAGACTGAAGTGACTAGCGCAAGAGTGGACAAGAGAGAGACGCTACAAGGACAAGCGCCCAGTTGGAAGTTTGCGCTTATCCTTGTCGCCTCTTTAGTGTCCCGTGTCCACTCTTGCGCTAGTCACTTTAGCATGGAATACCAACTAGCCCCCTCTCACACCCTGCGACGACACAGGGACAGTTTGCTCAACTCTTGTTTCGTGACTTTTGGGTCAAGATGAAAAACCGACATATCCATGTATATGTCTTAATACTTAAGCACATCTAGATTTGCAGCTGCGGCGATAGCCCATGAGTGCGCATTGCAAAGTCGCTAGTGAAATAATTGTGTGCACCTTAACAAATTCGATAAGGGAAAATCAAAATCCATCCACGACGGCGTCTCTAGTAGGCGCGGTGCGATGTTCGGACGTTAACAATGTATGCCGATTGAAGAAAGGCTGCCCCGAAGTGCTTCTGACGGTTAGGCTAGCTTCTTTACTCCGTAGAATGAAAAAAAGAAAAAGAAAAGGAAAAGAGAAGAAAAAAAAGGAACCGAATCAAAAGCCCAGAATCAACAATTGCTCGTCGCGAGTAAACGCTGGATGACGAGCAATTTCCAGGCGACGAGCGAATACGCTTGATCAAGAACACTGATAACGCTGGCGGGACAAGCATTGTGGCGAAGTTCAATGCGCAGGGATAGCTTTTACTTTTTTTATTTTTGTTTGGTTGACGTCATACCGCGTCACCGCGGGAAGTTTGAAAAGTTTAAGGTGAGTACGCCACGTGGTGGCATTCACGCGAACTAAACCCTTGTGTCCAGAAAAGCTGGATACGCCAAAGCGGGCGGAACGCAAGAATGAAAATTGGGACCGTTTCACGCAAAGATTAATTCTTATTATTTTTAGCCTTACTCTCTGAATAGCACGATACCATGCCTTAGTTATTCCCAGTATCGGCCACTTACTGGGACAGGTGATTAAAAATGAACTGAATGGATGGAGAAAAACGCTTACGTTAAGAACGCCAGCTCTATTATATCTAGTGCTGCGCGGTATTTCAGTGAGAACGTGTACATTTCGGCTACTGTGCGCATGGCACGAAACACTTTCTAGGGCGTCTATTTAGCTCAAATTCAAGCTTAAGCTCTCGCTGAATATTTAACGCAATCTTAAAAAACGTGTTTTATAGATAGACCCATATCTACCCGTACCTATGATAAGTGTATCCGCCTTTCCGCGTTTTTGGACGACCACCGCATTCAGCTGCCTTGTTGCGGTTTCCTACATCCGCTAATTCTTTTCCCACATCATTATCTCAACTATACCGCAGGGTCCAAATATTCTCACTCACTCACTCACTCACTCACTCACTCACTCACTCACTCACTCACTCACTCACTCACTCACTCACTCACTCACTCACTCACTCACTCACTCACTCACTCACTCACTCACTCACTCACTCACTCACTCACTCACTCACTCACTCACTCACTCACTCACTCACTCACTCACTCACTCACTCACTCACTCACTCACTCACTCACTCACTCATACATTGTTTTTGTGCGTCACCTTTTGAAAGCATAGAATACCTCCTATGCTTAACGCTCTGATTGCCAACCAACTGCCCTTTTGTTTTGTCACTTGCTGACGGGTTTGATGAACCCCACCTACTCTTCGCTCCAAAAAGCTAGTTGGTGAACAACGCCCCATGCTTGATGAATGCCGAATTTAAAGCAGGGAAATCTGTTACTGGAATAAAAGCCATGGCAGCAGCAAAAGTATATGATAACAGAAAGGAGCTGCTTAGAAGGGATCCTCGAAGGAAAGGGGCCTTAAGTGGATTGTGTATCGGAGATAGGGAAAAAGGCTTCGGGGAATGAATAACGCAGCGCGAGGAGCCGGTATGGGCGGCTAGTGTAATTACAGAAATTAAAATGAGACCGGGGGACACCGTGGCTCATTGCAATCATTGCGAGGTCCCGTCGGATCGGAGTGGCTCACGGATGGGCGCGGTTTAATCAACAGCGAAGAGGGAACGTCGACCGTGGTGCCTTCGGCTGCGTCGCCGTTTAGCGTCGGGATGGCGACCCCGAAGGATGATGGCTCCCGGAGAACCATCGCGAAATCCACTTTGCCACACTGCCCCCGACCTCAAGCACTCTACGTTTTCTTGCAACCATTTCAGTTGTAATTTATTTGATTCCTATATAAGAAAATTTGGCAACAAACATGTCGCCCGCCACAAAAGGAAAGAAATACGTTAAATGGTTGCGTAATTGAAAGGATGACCTGAGGTGTAATCAGTCATTGCAGTAAGCAATAAGGCATTTCGTTGCTACACGAAGAGTAGTGTTGGGCAAAGAATAAGAAGGCGTAAAAAAGGCGCTCCCCTCCATCCGACTACATCTATACGCAGCCACAGGTTTCTACAAACATTAGAATACTCTGGCAATGCGATCATTCAGCTACTATGGTAACGATGAGTATTGGATAGATTTGTCTAATATAGGGGCTTGTGAGTTAGGACATTATACTGCCATTATTAATTAATCTGATAGGCTTCTTTAGCTCATTCGGCTGTTTTCTTGGTTCGTGGTCGGGGGTCGGACTCTGAAAAAATTAAAAAAGATGAAAAAAAGGGGGAAAAATGCTCGTTCCTTGGCTTCTCACTAGCTAGCCCTCTCGTTCCCTCTCAAGTTCTGTCTCAATCTTTTTCTCACGCTCTCTCTCTCGCCCCAAGCTCGTCCGTTCGCTCGTTTGCTCGTTCAGGCTATTCGCTTACATTGGCAACCATTATGGTTTCTCTGCAATTTTCATACTCTTTATTTTTCTAAACGTTCGAGCAATGAGCTTTTTCCAAATGCGCAAATGCAACGAGCTTCTGCGTATAAGAGTGATAATTCCAAATTGTTGCATATATTAGCGCAAGAATTCGTTCTTAATGATAAATTTATGAAGTCCCCAAGCCGTTCGCAGACAAAAGGACGAAGTTTCGGCAAATCCGAGCCGATCACTTGCACGCTGACTCAATCGCCGTACTTACCACTCACGCAGACAATAACGCCCGAGTTCTCTAGTTTTTCTCTACTTCAACTCGTTTGCATAGAACATCGTGCCACGCGATACCGCAGCCGAGATCGCGAGGTGCGAACACGTGCCACGCGGTCCCGCAGGCCATGTCGCCCAGTCACTTACCTCCTCGTTCGAAGTATGCTAACCTTGCGTTCGTCTCCTCAGAGGCCGTGAACCTCTTATGCTTTCAGTTTCAAATTTTCAAAACCTCACCCCTAGATCACTTTCCTGCATTTTAACGGGCAAACTGGTGCTACGATGCAAATGTGCCGTTTTGTGCGGTCGTGTGTATGCGTGAGTGGAGCTTCTTTATTTTAGGGAAACCTGCGTTACCTATAGTTTTGATCGTAGACCACAATAAGAGCAAATCGTTTTGGAATTCTAATCTCATACGCGAACGCTGCAGAGGGCGACGAGGGTAGTGCGACTGTCTTTAGGAGCAACAAATCGTTCAAATGAATTTAGCCTGGCTCGGCATTTCATTCTACAGCAAACGATATAGCATGCGCTGTGCTTTATAGTGCGCTGTGATTGTGAGCGGCTTTAATAGTTTGTCCGTACTCTTTGCCTCTACTTCCTGCTCACCTTTTATTTCGCACTCACCCACTTCCCGGCATAACGTAGCAAGCCGTGTTTTCTGTAGTGATTAATTAACCCCTCTGCCTTTTCCCTTCTCTTTGTCTCTCTCTCTCTTTCTCTCTCTCTCTCACGTGCACTTAGCTTCGAGAATGCGGGGAGATAACTACGCTATGCCCTCAAAGAGAAGCCATTCGGAGATGTAGAACCGGCTTTTCATATAACGGGTTTCCGTTCGTTGAAACGAAGGATTAAAGAAATAGGAGAAAAAGAGCAAACGAAGGAATACATTGAGCTGCGCCACAGCACCACTCCTTGCTGTCCCTCTGGGGCAGAATAAAGCTGCTTGGCTCACCGCACGTCAACTTACGCCTCATAAGCAATTAGGGCTTCTATTAAAACGATAATGCCGATACGAGTCATCGTGGAATGCGGCTAAGAAGGGCTGTAGCCACGTCGCGAAAAGCGCTGAGAAATTGCGCGTGCTCCGTCTGGAATGGGACCGGCGCCACTATAGTTTCCGTCTTTGAGGGTGGCTGCAGCTAGTATGCACTGTCACCTAAACAGTGCGCAGTGCTCTAAAATCTTCAGCGTTCACCTCAAGTAGCACTCAACTAACCACGACTAACCTTTGTAAGGGTGCTTGAAACGCCACAACCTTTCCAGGTCTGCGCCTTAGTTACACATAACGGATCCCGATACTTTCTCATTCCAAGCCATTTTTGTGAACTCGACTCCCGCCCTCCCTCCCCCTACTTCGTTGAATAACGGCGTTCTACAACCGCGCGTGGTATCAGAGATAAGCGGTATGCATGATCGCCCAGATGACGCGCAAAGTAAAAGTAGCACACGATGAACCACCTTAATCATACGCGCTGATTTTCTCGGTTCTACTAACTTGATTCTGTGGGCGCGAAGCCTTGCTGAAACGTGGCAACTATTTGCCTTCCTGTCACGCCGTATCCTCCTCAAAAACTTCAAAGAGGTCGTCCAGATCCCGCCTATGTCACTGGCTGGATGACGGGCTGTCCACGGCAAGTATAGGCCCAGATCTGAACGCAGTACAATGCAAAGTGTACCCATGCAAGAGGTGATTCCCAGCGTTTGGCCTCCAATGTGCGTAAGATGGCGTCTAATCATAGCGTTCGCTGTCGGCAACATGGGCACACCATACAATGCTATTAGCGTCGGGAACTTACCCACATGCCATTTGTTCGCGATTGCGCGGTGTTTACAGAGCGACCCTTCGACATATTCTTCCCGTATTCGCCCGAGTTAAGCTAATCGGACAATGCTCGCTCACGTTATACCAGTTATGGATTACGAGCTTCGTTGAACGTGTCTTGTGGCAACGTGAGTTCACACTAACATTCACCGAACCGCTGAGACATGACTAGACTATGAGTGTCTTGTGAAATACACTAGAAAAAAACTGTATGTGTGTAGGTGGGGAGGTGGAAAGAGAAATGGCTTAACGTAGTGGCGGAGGACAGATGTACAACAGGGAGCTTTATAAATAGATAATTCAATCGTCTTCGAGTACCGAAGGACCCGTACCTCTTCTTGCGTTCTTTTTCACTTCTTCAGCGTTCATTTAAATCCCTTTTTCCGTTCATTTCTACGCCTAGTGGTTAGCACAGCAAATTCTGGGTATGCCAAATCTAAAACTCCAATGCCTACGAAACAAGGTGGATGCTGTACTTCATACTGCGATCGATACGCCACTGTGGCTCCATTTGGCAAGACAAGATTCCTTGGATGCTGCACACTTAAAGAGTCTTACGCGAATAAGCAACATAAAGAGGAGATAGGAATGGCAGCAATGTTAACCAGATGTACATTTCTGGTATGTGACGTTGTACTTTCGTAGGACAAGAGACCAAGTAATACGCGAGAGAGGGAGAGACAAAAAAGCAAAATAAAACTGACAGGAAGTGCTAGAAGCACTCGCATTGTAGCCCTGTCGATCGCAGAAAGTGCGTTTTCGGCTGCGTATCTTCTGATTTGATGACGGTTAACGTCTTGTGGCAACACTCAACAAAGTTAAAGCTGGGATAATACCGAGTACAACGAAGCAAGCACATGCGAAGCAAGAACTCCCACGTGCTCTCCGCTGCGCGCAGCAGCACGCGGGAGTTCTCGTGTGAACCACCCTCAAAGGGGACCACACATCGCGAAACTTGCATCGTGAACTGGCCTGTTTCCGCCGCCACGCGTTCATCGCTGCCACTCCGATCGTTTGAGGGTGCCGAAAAAAGAAGACTGCAAGTGGAAGAAAACAAAGAAGAGGTAGACGGGAGCTAGTGTCAGTGCAGTCACAGTGGCAGAGAGAGGGAAGTAAGTGCTCATCGGGTGGGGCAGCGTCTCCGCCGAATATGACGAAGCTGCGGTTGTGGCCGCGCACGCCCTGTGCTTGCTGCTATACCACAAGGCAACGTGATGGTGCGTTGCGGAGTATATCGGAGGGACAGGTGACTTCAAGGAACGTGTGCAACAGCATGAGCATGACCTCAACAAACGGCACGTGGACTCGAGTGCCCTTGCTGAACATGTGGAATCTACAAGCCACAATATTGAACGGGCAAGTGCACGTATCCTGCCCAAGGAAAAGAAGCCTGCGTCACGCCTGCATCTAGAATCCTTGCACATGCAGACACCGCTGAATAGGAATGAAGGGACGCATCCGGCGGCGCACACTCACTGCTTGCGACACGCTTCGAAACGTATTTTAATAGGTTGTATCTCTGTTATGGGTTTTAATGTGAACAAGGCTCCCGCATGGTGAACCGGAACGTCCTTAAACTTTAGTTATCATGGTCGGTGCATCTTGTCGGTCTTATTCAACAGAAAACGAAAATTAGGAAACGCCTAGACAAACGGGCACACACAGATTTGGCGTCAAAATTGGCGCGCGGAGAAAAGTGCCCGGAGCTCGTAAATGCGGTAAACGAGCACATGGCCGGAATGTGGATGTGAGAACAGTGACGCCTGGGCTGAGCGTTGAGCGGAGGGACTTGACGCCGCGGCAGAGGCGCCTTCGCACACGCAGGAGTCTCACACTAGAAGCACTAGATGAAAGTGGCAGCTATAGTGTCTGCGCGCGTCCCCTGCGACGCCTGTCCAGTCACCGTGGGCAGTACACGGATTGGACTTCGTCCGGCTGGTTTCACGCAACCTTGTTGGTTTTGATATCAACGCTAACGATCAAAGATGATTATTTTCTATTGAGTTTGCTATATGACAACTGGTACCGCTTGGCCTTCAACAACGTTCTGCTCGCACCTCCTGCGCATCTCACAATTACTATTGATCAGGAAGGTCAAGCACACACTTCATAATATGAGAGGGAGTGCATGGTTTGTCTATGAGTTATAAGTTATTTATATGGGACCAGCTTAAGCAAGAAGCCTTGGCGAGACAACTGCTCATGCAAAGAGGCATCTTCCTGATCAACTTTGTTTCGTAACCGAAAGCAGAGAATAGCTAGGAAAAAGTTGGCCACTCGCGAACAAATTTCTTTTCGCAGAAACCTTTGAGCAACGCGTCCTAATAAATACTTAAATTTTTATACGGTAGTTTTATGCGTGCCGAAACTACAATCCGATTATGATGCATGGCGTATATAATGGGTACTTGGGATTAAATTTGACTTCCTAAGGTTCTTTAAAGTAATATCTAAATTGTTGGATGGATGCTATGCCACAGGGTTGATCTTGTTTCATATATATAGCAAGTTATGAAAACGCTGCTCCATTTGAATTCTTAGATGAAGATCATTACGATGTGTTAATCTTCGCATTATGCTTTATAATTTAATGCCCTACTCAAGACGGCCAAGATGCGCGGAAAAGAAGTAAATCGCTTCCTTTTCGCATGGAGACCTCTTGCGTTTTCTGGCTAGAGTGCCATTGAGTGCCCTTTCGATATTGCTTCAATCTCAAAAATGCCTGCCATGATATGTTACCACTGCGTTGAACGTAGCCTGCTTTCCGGCTTTATAGCCACCGTGTTACTGAAACTACAGAGCCTGGGGGCAGCGATACTGCTTTTTCACATTATTTTCTTCATTTCCCTCCGACCTGAGTTATGGCAAGCTATAGTGGTTGCTTTGATGTCCAGAATACATGGCCGCGATTTTGTGGAGATGCCTTCCGCATAGATTCTATGCCATTATTATCATCAGCCGTTCACGAGCCGACCACGCCTGTGTTATCGATTGATAACATGGCCGTGTCGTCGCTGCGACCGCTGACGAGTCTCGAAAAGGAATAGGGTGGGAAACGGCACTGAATCAACATTGCTGCCAAGGCTAACGGCACCGTCCGGCACTTCCGTGTGCGAATTCGAGCGAGTATGCAAACATATAGAAACACAAGAGATCTTTTGAACCATGCGGCAAAGGATGAATGGAAAAGGCGCAGGACAAAACAATCTGCTGCGTGACAAAATGGATCAATCAGCTCAAATGAACACGCAGCTATCTAGACCTTTTTATTGCTAAAGAGAACCTCCATTCTGGCCTGCTGTACGTTAGTGCAAATGCTCGTGCTGCAACTTTTGAAGTGCTACTGAGGGAGGCTCAAGCATGCTTGCAAAAGTCCAGAGAGCATTAAGCGTTTTCGATAAGGCAGCACAATTGACTCGCATACCAAAGGACCCAAAGCCGACTTGGTTCTTGCTGGGACAGACGCACTTTACCTAAGCGAACAGCCACGAAACCTCTTGCGTCCCTAAAACGCATATTACCGCGACGTCCATGAGAGCTGTCGCTGGTAGTATACGCGGCAAGTCTCGAGTGCTGTTGGAGATCAGTTGCCCACTCCTCAGGAGTTGATGCCTTTTTTTGTGAACGTCGTAACGCCAATTACACCGCGGAAGAGGAGATCCAGATGGAGACGAGCCCCAAACGACAATTGGCAAAGAGACGGGAAGCGTAAAGACTGCAACAGCGTGCGTTCCAAACACACGCTGAGCATAACCCCTTTGCTACACGAAAGCGCCCTCAACGATCCCCTTCCTCTGTCGAATCAGTAGTAGGTGGTAGACTCCTTTAATCCACACACGCCATGAGAGAAGCGCGGGTTTGGCGGCATTCCGCCGTAAACGCGGCCGCCGTGCCGTGGAGTGTCGTGATGACTCCCTCCCGCAGCGAGAGAACCCTGATTTATGGAGCCTGGTGTTATTGGAGCGAAAGGGCTGCTGCCGGGCGGCTCGGCGGGCCCGAACCCCGCGTCGTTCCAGCATCTCGCGCTGTGGAATGACGCGCACGTAGCTTTGGTTGTAAACGGGCACGCATGGTACGTATAGGACATACTGAGCGACTTTCCACAAGGTGGGGGTGGCCATAGCACGTGACGTGCGTCACTCGATCTTCAGGGCCACCGCTGCCATGTTGTCCACGTGTCTCCCCCGGTTCAATGAGACCAGGCAACTGCGCAAATTTGAGCAGACGGAAAGAGACCCCTTGTCGTCCCATGAAGTGCAGAGGAAACGCGACACGAAAGCCCTCTTGTGAAGTGTACAGACATGGCCATCTACTAAGTCTGTGCTCTGTCTCGCGAAATTCCTGCAGTGGAGTCCAAGCTAGAGATCGCGGCAACCAATCGGGATCGAGAAGGAAGGGCTCAGCCAATGTGCGCTACCAATCCTCTAACGTATGAGGCAATCTTGGGTGGAAGGTCGACGGATGGGTACGTTGAACACAGAGTGCACAATGAGGCCATAAAGAGCTTTTCTCTTGATTCTCACACTTGAGCGTAGTAATCCGGGTGCGTCGCTTAGCCAAATTACTGCTCTGACAGCATTGCACGGATTTGGTGTAACAGACTATAGACGCAATACCGGAGCAGCCTGCAGGAAATGGAGAGGACAATACTCTGTGTCAAGTAGAAACGCTCTTCCAGCGTGGAATAGATAGCTGAATTGCCGATGCGCTAAATAGCTGCCAAAAGAGACATGTATACGATGGCGGCTTTACATGATATCGATTTCTGTTACGACACTCATAGGATAGGCGACACACACGATTTGCGCGCCGGCGAGGGGAGGCTCTCGCTCAGTTTGAAAAAGCGGAATTTGAGACTTTGGGGGGACAGAAATTACCAGGCACAGAGGAAGGTCTCTAACGTCCTCCGGCAGCGAACGAGCCACGTACACCCTGTTCTGCCCACAGCTACTCCGATTTCAACACTTGCTTACTTTAGGTGTGTTCACGCCTCGCTAGCGTCCGGGATCAGCACAAGCCTAAAATAACACGTGTATTTCTCGACTTGCTGTACCACGCAGGAGACGCACGCGACACTCTAATTGTAGTGTGGAACGTTGTTTTTGAAGCTGGCCTCTGCCATCAGCATAATTAGTCGATGTAATAGTACTGCGGAAACCCGCAAGGCGGAGAGAAGTAATAATAACACGTTTGGGTGAATGTGTCATTTTTCCTTTATTAATTAGTCCTGATGTGTCCGTTCCTTTCTTCTCTGTCCTCACTAAGGCCTCTGGTCATTCTGCGCGATTAAAAAAGTAGGAAGGTGATTCAAGGGCTACAATAAAAGTCGACGAAAACCATTGTCCTCCTCGGTGAGTTGGAGGTCAGAATGGGATATATAAACCATATAAATTATTAAGACACCTGCGCTGGAGTGAAAACGTTTTGCCGTCGTCAACTAGATTTTGAATAGCCTTTGAACTGTTGTCATTATATATCATCACGATCATCATCATCACGACGCCGATGACGCCAATGATGGTGATGATAATAATTATAAAAAAAGTCGCAGTTCCGCCCGAAAGGCGAAGCACCAATTGCGATAGCAAATCAGTAGATAGCTATGTACGCCAGAGTAACCCCGCCTGCTGCAACACCAACCCTACCACCGAAGGACAGTAACTTCATCGGCTGTGTCGACTTGTAAACATTCACTTAGCAAACAAATTAGCAATGATAGAATATGTAAGCGTGATTGAACAAGGACGTAGGAAGAAACAGACACACAGAGACAGTACTGTCTTTGTATGTCTTCTTCTTTCTACGTCCTTGTTCAGTCGCGCTCACACATTCTACCATGCTTTCAAACCAACGAGGCCGTCAACGTGTTTTAAATAAATAAGCAAGCACGGTGTCACGCGCGCACAGGTAAACATGAACACATCTCGGTCGATGAGCGCGGAAACTCGCTGTCAAAATGCTGGAGTGAGGAATCGAGGCCGCAGCAAGCGAATTGACCTTCATGCATCTCTCACTTCAACGCGAACGAAACGTCGAAAGCACAGCGCATACGAAGCTACTGCCACAACGCGCACTGTGCTAACATCGCAGATCGCTTTGAAGATGAGGCCCGCGTGGGCGCGCACATAAGACACGTCGCAGATCGCTTTAAAGTGATTAAACGTTTTCTACTAATACAACTACTACTACTACTCAAGACACACGAGCTCCAGCTACGCATCCCTACAGCGTCCGCCAAGGGCGTCTATTGCGGCGTCTGCCATTCGCGTGCCCAATGCCGTAGCGGACGCTGCGGATGTCTCTACTCTCCACGGAGTGGTGGGCGAGGAGGACATCGCGGCACCCCAGAAGCCTCCGGAGAAGAACTTTCTCCTCTCTCGCCTGATCCCTCTACCTCGCGCGCGACTGGAGAGGGGACGCTTCCGGCTTGCGTACCTCACTCGCCCACGCGAGATTGAAGCGCGTTCGCCGGCTCACTCGCACATGGAACATACGGAGCCTGTAGAGCACGAATATTTGCCCCGCATATTTTCATCAGCACTGGCTAAACTGTATCTCGAAAAGCCCGCAAAGAATGCACTGTAGAATTCGTACAGTTCCAACATTGGATGCACTGACATTCCCGAAGTCTTTCCGCCCAGAAACGTCAAAAGTCGAGAGATTTCGTCTAGCGCTTTTTCAAGTAGGTCAAGTGGGGGATCTATGACATATCTCTATGAATGGTTATGCCAAGAAATCTGTGAGTCTTCTGATAAGGAATGATCTGACGATTCATTGAGACGGTGTAGGGTGTTATTGGCTTACGAGTGAATGCCAGCAGTACACATTTGTCTCACGAGATTTCAAGACCTTTGTTGCGGAGGTATACAGTTGTCAAACTAGCAGAATTTTCAAGTCTTCCACGTATCTCACGACGTGTCACGCGTGAAGTCCATACAGATATGTCGTTTGCGTACATTAACATCTTGCTCGTTGCTGGCAGATGTTCACCGAGACCAATGACTGTGAGGCTGAATAGGGTGGGGCTTAGCAATCCTCCTTGAGGAACGCCTCGGTAGGTGTAGCGTCGTGCGGTTTGGCCATCGCCGGCGGATAAAGAGAACGATCTCATAAATAGGTAATTCGAAATCCATTGAAATATCCATGAAATCCATTGAAATCCCCTAGGCCAGCCATCTCAAGAGAATCGAGAATAGCCTCGTGAGATGCATTAGTGTGTGCTCCCTTGATATCTAAGAACAGAACTGCAGATAACCTTTTACTTGACTTTTGATGCTGGACATGCTTACCGAGATAAACAACACCGCCTGTTGTTGGAGGTCTCGTCGAAAACCAGCCATTCAACTTAGATCCATGACGTAGTGTTCCAGGTACCACTCCAAGCTGGTAAGGATAATCTTTTCCATTACCTTTCCCACACAGCTTGCCAGCGCTGCTGGGCGGCATAGGGTGAATTAGAATGAAGAATAGCCGAGCTTCAGGAGAGGGACCAAGCGAGAAACCAATGATGAAGCAGCATACGCAACCTAGAAGACAGCCCAGGCTATATAATCTGCATATGTCCAGGGAAATTTGATGTATCGTGTCCGAACGTGCCTTGCCGTAGGCCGGTGCATGTATCGGATCAGATGGTCCACATATCTTGGTTTCGTATACAGAGGTAGAAATGAGTATCTGCCACATTTCAAAGCGCGGTCGTCGAGGCGAGCACACGTGTTTCTTTTTAATCGTGTTTTTCACGCGCCAGAACGAAGAGAAGCAAGACATGCGCAGCGGGCGATGACAAATTGTGGTTTCCTGCAGGACCTGCTAGGCGGCTTTCATAAGCGCTGGTCTACACACGCTCCACTTGTGACGGGTGCTCTGATGGCTCTAATCACCGTGCGAGAAGTGAGATAATGGATCTCGGCGCCGGTCGCTAGCCTATCTTACCGTCCCGTACTGCCTCGCCTTTGACAAGCTGCCCGCATTCAGGTGTATGTACCCTGCTCTATGAGGCCTGCACCAGCGTTCCCTGGGCGTGTATTGTGGCCTATACATACATCTCTGCTGCGCTAAAACCGGGCCCTTCGCCGTTAGCGTAACTTTCCACGTTTCCTTCACGTTACCTCGTTACGTATAGTCGCCCACGGTGTCAATTCTGCTCCCAACTCGACAGGTAGGTAGGTGTCTGCGCAATTAATTGCCCTCTGTCGTCGTGAGGGAGCGGGAAATATGTGCCAGGCAGTAGCGGGGTGCATGCGCTCGCTTTCTACTTCGTGTCTTGACGGAGTAGTTGCAATGCAGCGGAGGAATGCGGCGTTCCGGGAGTTCACGGGAAGCAAGCTCGTCGGCGCACCTTCCTGGCGCACCTGTCTCGTACACCAAAGGAGTGGGCACGTGTGACGTAGAATAGCAGAGTCTTTTAGCGTACTGTCACCACTCTGCTCTTAACAGTTCCGCCTCTGGCAACCCACCAGGTTTTCTTCAGTACGTATACCAAGCCAAGCCGCACAGGTAACTGGCAGGGCCCATTATAGTTAACCTGCAAACGCAAGGCTGGCTCTAAGCGTACGCATAAGACAATGGTAAAGTGACTGAAAAATGTAGCTGTTCCCACCATGGTGACTACAGGGGCATCATGCCTGACAAGGAATAAAGTAGCCTGCACGAAAGTGAAAATGGTTCGAGGAAGCAGCCCCGCATTACGTAGTAACCGTAATAGCCAACAGAAACTGCAATCACGTCAGGTAGCAACGGGGTTTCCTTGGGGTTTCCGTTACCGAAGTGTCATTCTCACAGGCTATAATACAGAGGAAAGTCAAGTCAGGCTGTGGTTGAGGCAAGCTGAGCAGCTGTGACCTCCCGTATTGCGTTTTCAGAAGGCGTCATGCGAGATAGCGTCGTCTCAAAAGCGATATTACAAGACTCGTCATTGCAAGACTAATCACTGGCACTCAAAACGATACTGAGGAACAACGTGCCGCTGCAGGCGCTATCAGTCTACCTTAGAAAGCTAACTGCGCCAAGATCCTGCACAGATGCCCATGTGAAATGCAAATGGCATCAAGACGCTACAGTGCCCGAACAGGACGTCCAAACAGTATGAAGCAATGTGTGTACAACTGTATGAAATCATACGTAGTGGTCAAGGAAACGCTGTCAACCCCGCACCCCCTCTTTCACCTACTTTAGATTTTCGAGAAAACATTTCTCTCTTCAGTGTCATATACCGCGAAAGTTGTCCAGAAAGCATGTACATGACCGCCACTGCCGTCACCATTGCGTGCCAATTATCATTAGCACTATTGCCGAAGCAAAGTGTGCGCATTAACGACGAAAATCAGAGAGGCACTGCCAAAGCGCTCTCCTCTTACAGACGGCAAGCCCATCTTTTTTTTTTTTAGCGCACTTTGAATGCGAACCACCCGCGACACGTTAGCTCAGCAACTATTCAAATCAGCCTCACGCACGAATGGAGAACTATGTTCAAGTTGGGAAAAAGAAGCTTCCCACGACTGGAAAAAAGAAGTACGATGAAACGCATACCGTGGAGAAGGTCGCCCAGTAGGCAATGCAAAAAGCAGTAGACTAAAGCTCGGCAAGGCGAGGTGAGCAAAATGTCAGGCAATCCATCTTTCCCTTTCTGCTGTGTCCTGCGCGATAATGGGGTCAGTGGCAGCTGAGCCATCCATCCATGCTGACGTCGAGGTGTGCCGGCTCTCTTCAATCCGTCATCACTCTATACGTTGTCATCTCCTGCCTTCTGCGTTTAAAATGCGCTCAGAAACTCTCGGAAATGAGGCCATTATCAGTCGTTCGACCATCAGCGAATTTTCTTTTCCGCGGTGTGGCCTTCTCCTTTGAGGGGAGCTGGATGTTCACAGCTCATAGCGACTGGCTTTGCCGTTATGCGTGCCTTACTGAAATAACTTATTAAGTGTTGCGTAATTTATCATCTAATATCCTGAGAATAGCTCATTAGGATAGGTAAGACTTCAAAGATGGTGGTACCGAAATAATATTGCTTTAAAAGCTATGGAGGTCTAGTAAACAACGCTGTATTCAGCAACTGCACTCAGCTGTCCCCTGAAACGACTACCGCCCACACTCTGGATACCTCTCTACGTTCCTACAACATTCAGCATCTTTCTTATCCTCCTTGTCATCTTGTGCTGAAAGTGGCATAATTATTTGTGGAATTATTGTCGTTAGAGTGCCATCAGTGATAACCTTTCAAAGGTCGTTCATCTTCAGCTGTTGATTGTCGGAATCAAATATTGAAGATCAATTTTTGAGAACGTTCGAACCGTGAAAATGGACTTGAATCAGCACAAACTTCACAAGACCGGCGGTGTCACGGTTGAAGTGCAGGGGATGCGTCGGTTTGAACTGTAGTCAATGAATCATTGACTTACATTTTTTGTACTCATAACGTTTCTCCCTGAAAAATTCCAAATGGAGGTGTGAAAAAATACTGTAGCGCTCTCAATATTTTGCTTAGCTCCCCGTCCGTGCTAAAACCATTTACTGCGCCATTTATATTAACTTTGTTAAACTTAACCAATTCGCGACCTCTGTGTAGCCTGCCGAGGTTCGTTAGGCTATTAAATCTGACCTAGTAGGATTGATTTCCACAGTTATCTTGGCGATATTATACTTTTTTTTATTCACGTACCTCTTCTATGCAGCAGCGCCAACGAAGGACTACGCGCTCGACATCATACGTAGCTTATCATAGACTTCGCCGCCGGGAAACCAGCGCTGTTCTGATCCTTTTGGGCAAAATACGGCCAACTGGTCCCACCCTATATCGTCATCGGCGATTGCGCGCGCATAGCCGTATTTCTGCATCTGTCAGCGCCTCCGATGCACTGTAAAGATCAGGCACGTACAAGAAAAGCCACTTATACTAACCTAGCGCAGTGAATTTAGAAAAAATACACAAACAGAAAAGAAAGCAGCATATGAGATTGTTCCGTTGTTGCCTTTTCTATGCTTGGAAGTCGTAAGGGAGCCCGAAGATCAACTCGATACGGGTCGTTTGGAAACCATTTTGCTTCCACGGTCTCGCTCGCAAACGACGTCACGTCGTCGGCTGCAGCGATAACACTCAAGGGGTTGCACTGTGCGTGGCCCATAAAGTTTATTTTGTTTTCTTTAGGCGTTCGCGTTCATGCCAAGCGCGCAGTAATTAAGGAGGGTTTGGCACGTTGTTGCACACAAACATCCCTATCCTTGTTTTCAAATATTTTTACCCTCTCACTCTAAAGGAGCTCACTGAAAGCATGCGCTACCCCTCCTTATATTCAGGTTCTGCCCCTTTAACATAGGTATATGCATCCTGGAACACGAGCAACACTTTAATTGCGTGTTAAGGTGTACCGCAATCACAAAGACGCGAACTGCACGCTACAATAGTTCACCTTATTCGCAAGATTTAGAAAGTGCGTCTAATTTCACTTGATGCGTCATCGAATACATATTATATGTGATGTTCCCGCAGATACTATTGCAAAATAAAGTTGTAGTTACATATTAGGCGTTAACACCAAAGAAGGTATTTCCATCGTCTTGGCGTCTGCATTGCGTGCATCAATAGCGACGCTGCTGTTGTGGCGTGAATGCCTATCATTGGATGTCTGCCGGCTAGGAAACTTATCGGCTGACTTTATTCCTCAGTCGGGGTGCTGCGTAAATCGAGGCTGGCTGATGCCTTACAGAAAAGTTAAATATGTGGTTCGTGTAGTTGTGTAATAAGAGAATAAATTTTAAGAAAATTGGTCACCAGATTCTATTGCTATGCAGATTTCATCGTGTATATTAAATGTTATGACAATAATGATACCGTAAATACGGATATTATGAAGACAGAAAAGAAGTAACAAAGCAATATCTAGCAACTTCAGCTTGCACCGGAGCTTCCGTTTTCCGAATTAATCTCCCGGAGTAATAAGGCATAAATTTCTGTGGTGGTGGTGGTGGTGGTGAATTGTAGCAGCAGGCGGGTTTAGCCTGGCGAACAAGGCCGGCAATTGCTCCGCCCGAGCGTCTCGCACGATGCCGCTGATGGGTTTCACCATATGTCCATGAACACAGTCTCTCTTAAGAATTCGATCAGGAGACGTGAAGTTTCTTTGCGGGCCATCACTGATCCCTCGGGAAATATAAGGTGTTGCAGGCGCGCATGTGGAAGGTCCTTGTTTTGCAAATTCTTCAGGAGAGTGTCTCTTGCATCTTGGAATTGCTGGCAGGACCACAAAAAGTGCTCAATGTCTCCTGTCTCGTTGCATGCCGTACAGTTCGGAGAATTTATTCGCCCCGTTTTAAATAACCAGGCCGGTGTGTTAGCAGATCCTGTCCTTATACGATGTAGAAGTGAGGCTTCCTCTCGGTGCAATCTCTTGGTTACGCAGGGCATATGCGGTGGAACCCAAAGCGACGTAAAGTGACTCTTTGGAGCCTTGATTTTGGGAGGATGATATAGCGCTGCGTATGCAAGCGCATCAGCTTTTTCGTTTCCTAAGATACCAATGTGGGAGGGAATCCACTGAAACTTTACTGTGAAGCCTCCGTTGTTGAGGTCTTTCACGATGGCTAGGGATTTGCGTGGGAACTTGAGGGATGGCAAACCACGGTAAACTTGTTGTAATGCGGCCTTTGAGTCCGTAAGGACAACCACATTCTGCGGAGGCAAAGTCTTTAATTTGCGCAGAGCAGAAGCTATCGCTACGCCTTCCACAACTGTCGACGAGGCTATACAGTCCAGACGCCCAGACCACGTATATCTGAGAGAGGGAATGTAGTATGCAGCTGCACAGCGGTCTTCATCTGCCTTGACAGAGCCATCTGTGTATACTTGTAGGTGATTCGGGTAAGTCGTGTTCAGGTGTTCCAGGACTAATGACTTGGCTTCTGCAGATGGAATGCAGCTCTTTGATTGCAATCCTGGTACACTTAAGTTGCATGTGATGTCCTCGAATGTCCAGGGTGGTTCTCCCTTTCTCTCGGTCTCGAGCAGCGTAATCCTAATACGCGAAGCGTGTTCAATGCTGCATAAAAATGTGAGCGCGGTCTGTTACCTATACGTCGTAAGAGGGCTCTACCGGGCGTAGACTCACTCAATCGTAGAAGCTGGATCATCAGAGCCTCGGAAGCCTGAAGTCGTAGAGGGCGTGACTCAGCTTCGTAGAGCACTTTCTTGTTTGACGCTGGCTGAGGGACTCCAAGGCAAAGTCGGATACCTTTTCTGTGGATGGCTTCTAAGCGCTCGTATTGGCTGTCTGAGGGTGACATCAGAGGTAGCTGATACAGGACTCGACTGGTAACCAACGCTGTATGTAGCCGTAGCATTGACGTCGGGTGGTTGCCCCAGCGTATGCCAGTGACTCGCTTGAGCACATGTAGCCTGGGTGACGATGATGCCACAACGTGGTCAACACCGCGGCGCCAGAGTAGCCTGTGGTCTAAGGTAACGCCCAGAAATCGGACGTTGGTGACCTGTCGAATCTGGTATCCGTCCAAAGTCAGCGTCAAGCGTGTAGATTTTCTTTTCACTCCAGGAAATAGCACGAATGATGATTTCTCTGCTGATAGTGTTAATCCAAGCGTTGCCAAGTGACCCTGAATTGCTTTTACTGCTCCCTGGGCTACTCGTGCGAGGCGGCGATGCTGGTAGCCGGAGACCCATATGCAGATATCATCGGCATATATAGACATCTTCACTGGTGTTCGATGGTTTAGTACTGCTGGGAGGCTACTCATGGCAATGTTAAATAATAAGGGTTCTTGGGTTTTACGAGCCAAAACCGCGATAAATTTATGAGGCAGGCCGTAGCGTAGTGGAGTCTTCGGATCGATATTGACCAGCTGGTGTTCTTTAATCTTCACCCAAAGCATGGTGCACTAACATTTTTGTATTTCGGCCCCATCGATATGCGGTCGACGTGGCCGTAATTTGATACCGCGACCTTTAGCCACTAAGTAACCATGACAGGCAAAAATTTCAATTCGTTTCTCAATCGGTGGACGCACGCACGTACGCACAGACGCACGCAGGCACGCACACATACTCATACACACACAGGCGCATGCACGTACGCACAGACACGCACGCGAACGCGCATACACACGCACGCACGCACGCACGCACACAAACACAAACAAACACACACGCGCACCCGTGCATACACGCACACGCACACAAACATACGCACGCACGAGCACAAGCGAATTAGGACCGAGATTATTGCGGAACTGCCTCCGCGCATTTTTCCCGCGGTATTTCGGCGGCAGCGAATTCTTTTAATTGAGCGTCCCAATTATTCAGCCGCCGGGCATAAGGCGACAGCCACCGCAGGGTACAAGCCCTTGCGAAGGCACGCGCGCAACCGCTATTGCCTCCTCGATAAACTAGCTGCTTGCAGCATCTTCGCCCACTGACGGTGTATTATAATCCCAGCAATATCATCTGCCACAGGGGCGCCGAAAGCAAAAGGTGGGCCAGTGATGTTTGAGACGATGATTCGGACACGCACTTCATTTCGGCATGGCGGATGGCGATTCCTTGCAAACTGCGGCGCGCCCTGGGTGGCTCAACCGATTAGCAATTCTAGTCGAACACTCGTGCCCCCATCGATGAGTGTTTCCAGGTCTGCACAAGGTCGAAAAGAAGAGGAGTCGTTCAGTACTCGAACATATCCTCGCATGCGTATGCATCTGTAAAGTACGCGTTGAATCTCCAGCTCCGAAAACCTAGTTTGTCGGGGTCCTGATGTGGTAGCATTTACGTGTATTGGTGATGGCGTCATTGAATATACCGTATATAGGTGTGTGGAATTAACAGCGCTTCTGGAATATATATAGTAGGGAAGCTTGAGGCCTTTCCCGGCGCGAGCTATAAGGATAGGCGAAGGGCTGCTTTTCGATCGACCGAGCACGAGAACACTTGTGCTGTGGATGAGGAATTAAGGGAGCTTTGGTTTGCCAAGCAGATAATGTATGTGTCGTTTTCCAGCAACTGCCATGTACCTGGTGTGCCCATTTAATTGCTGTTGGGGGTTTCAATACAGCATCTTGTTGCTGTTTATGATTTTTATGGCTTGCTTTGTGTATGGGTCACATGCGCGCCCACAAAGACTAAAACTTGGAAACTTCAAGCGCTTGCAAAGCCAGGAATATTTTAGAACCCCAGTAATGGTGGCCTACCACCTGCACTCCATAAATAAATTAGTGCATGCTTTCCTTCTTATTCGCAATGATTTAGAGGAGTATGTAGGAGTTAATTATAAGAAGAGGCCTGATTAAATTTCCGTTTGTTAGGTTAGTCGCTATTGATCATTTTTATGACCGCCCAGCATTTCCTGCGGCCTTCTTCTTTCTCTTATTATTTTAAACTAATTTACTTTCTTTCTAAATTCCCTTGACGATATATTATATATCACTAAAGGCAAGCAACGGAATCGGTTGCGTAGGCCTCAAGTATATGTTATGAGAGTTAGTGCAACCTCAAAAACTATAATGTTTGCAGAAGTAGCCTCCTTTCATATAATGATAAAAAATTTAACCGTGAACACGAGAAAATATATCCAACAGTATTCGTTCCGTAGGAGGAAGAGGAATACATTTATTGAAAATGGTTTGGGGTGAGGGGTTACGAGCTCGACGGGTGGGGCCCCATGTCCAGGGCTCCACTGGCTTCTGTCGCTTGCCTGACGTGACCCAGAAGCGCTAGCTGCGCCTCCGGGTCATAGCAGGCCAGTTGTGCCTCCCATCACTCCAAAGTGTTCGATAGCTTAAAGTTACCTATAGGGGTATTTAAATTTGCTCGTCTTTTTCGGCAACATCACGAAATGTGCTATAGCGATGGCCAGCCGCCACGCCACGGACAGGCGTGTCCATAGAGCGTTGGAGAAATTTTGTTTAATGCCGCTTCATTCACGAGGCAACGATGATTTAACCTTCGTTAATTTTTCTCCGGAACTAAGAAATTAGGATACAAACGGGGGTCTTCCCAAAGTTATCCGCTCCTGAGAAAAATTAAGGAAAGGTTAAATCATCATGAATTCGTGATTGAGTCGAACCTTCTTCCTCTATCGTAATTCACAATAACTTCAAAGACGATTGATTTAGGCTGCGAGTATTACATTCGTCCGGAGGTTTTGGTCGGTGTCTATCAGTCGCCGACATTGATCTAAGCTCGCTTGCTCGATTTCTCAGATTGTTGTACAAACTGCCCTTACCCTCCCTGTATCCCTCTCTTTGTCGTGTTGTTTAGAGCTTTTTGCTGCTCGTAGTTGTTGTACAAACCCGGAAAGTGCGTTTAGGAAATTGGTTCAGGTAGGCTCACGGAACGCCTACTCTGGTCTAGTTCCCACAAACCAGGGGGCGCACGTGCCTTCGAAGGCACGTGGACCGCACAAGTAAGAACACGGTTGATCTCGTGCACCTGGCCTACTCCACCCCAGCCACTGTAGATTACGCAGCCCGTCCGTCACTTCGCGCGAAGCCGGAATCCCGTGCGCAACCACCGCACCTCTTCCTCAAGCATACGTACCTAGGTAACCAAAAAGGGACACTTTACGTTTCACGCGCAGGCGCAACAGGCCAGCTAGCGCAATCGGCGAATGTTCATTCGAAGCCTCGAAGGAAGCGGAGGAGGAAGCCGCCTGGACGTGAAAAGAATCCAGCGCCGGGGAAAGTATGCAGGAGAGCGCTGAGGATGGATGGATGGAGGGATGTTATGAGCGTCCCCTGTGGAACGGGGCGGTGGGTCGCGCCACTAAGCAGAGCGCGCGGCAAAGCAAGGCCACCTAGAGGAAAGTCTAGGTGACGTTGAGCGAAGTGGGGAAGGATAAACGAGGTGAAGCGTCGTTGAGGAGGAAGGTAGGCGGAAGCGCGCTGGTTTCACTTCTGGCAGTTGCTACATTTTTCGTTTGAAATACACAGGTAGCGGGTTTGTCCAACGCCACCTAGACTATGAAGGCCCACGCATTCCTCCTCTGCCGCGGTCTGACGTCACACTACCCTGCCCGAGGAGCCAACGCCACCTGTAGGGAAACGCGAGCCTCCATGGTTAGGCGATCTGCGTCAGAGGGCGCTAGTTGCAACGTTTGGCATGCCCAGGCTGCCCAGGCATGCTCGTGGTTGCCTCGTCTCCACGTTTCTGAGCTGAGGCGCGCAGGTGCTATTCTTTGCCGCTGCTGTTCATCTTGTGCCAAACATCGCTGTTTTTCGTGCTGGTGTACCACCGATACAGAAGAATGGGACGTTGCTGTGTACCGAATTGCAAAGGAAATTACGACAATGGGCCAAAAGTGCGACTGTTTGAGTTCCCCCGCGATCCTGAGCGGAGATCAAAATGGCAGCGTGCTGTGCGGCGCGACGACATCGACGTCGCAATGCTTAAGAATCCACTGGTAAGTGTTAGTTTTTTGCGTTGGTCACCTGTAAATATTTGTGTGCAGGAGATGACAAAGATTTATTGTGTATTATTTATATATAACTCTTTGCAAAATTGCGGTACATAGAAGGCTATGTCGACATGTGAGGAGGGAGCTTCTTGTGAGCACGCTTTTTGATGTGTAGCCTAAGAAAGTACTTGGTTATTTACCTATTTTATATAAACGTAGCTGCCTCTCATGTCGGTATGTTTCGCCTACTAGAGCCGCAAATGTTATTTAAGCAAACATAAGCGGCATTGAAGCATTTTATGTTTTCTGTGCCCGCAGGCATCAGCGCAATTTTCTTTTTCCAAGCACAGTGCTTTGCTGCAGCCCCTTTAGCTACAGAACTTGCTACGATAGGACGCCACCCTTTTACCCAGTGGCATGTGCGATTGTGTTTTTTCCATGTGCTTCTCGTTGCTACTTTTGTTACATGTGCATACATCCACCACAATTCACACTTAAACCAATTGGATTTTATGTGTCTTTTGTGCAGGTATGCGAACGTCACTTCAAAGAAGAATATCTCCGCACGACGACAAAATATACAGATCGTGACGGTCGCACCATCGAAGTTAAAATGAATCTGACGCGACTCACGCGCGATGCTCTGCCAACAATTTTTCCGGACAGCCCTGGCTACATCTCGGACACTCACCAGTCGAGACAGGAACCGGAAATGAAGAAAAAACGTAGGGAAGATGAGCAACTTCGGAAAGCGATTGAGGAGTCCGTACTGGCACACGAGAAAGAGCTACACGAAAACAAGTTGACCTGCCTTGACGACGTCGTGTCTCGCCTACACCTGCTACAATCAAAGAAATATTGGTCACCTGTGAATTCTGAAAACCACGTGATCTTTGCTCACATCGAGGCAGCAATGGAAGCCCCGAAGCTTCTCTCTTCTGTGGTCCTATCATCAGATATGTCAGTGCGTGTGTTTTTGGAAGGTGCGCGCCTCACTTCCGATGAACGGCTTACAATTCCAGAAGAAATTCACGACCTCCGTGTGTTGGTGCAACTCCTGGACAGCGTGGAAGATTATTGTCGTAGAAGTGAACCTGGACAGTGTGACAAAGTGAATGGTGTGCTAAAGCTTGTGGTTTCTCTCCTCAATGACATTTCCAGTGGAGACCTGCTGGATGATGACAGAGTGGAAGCAATAATGTTTCTCAGAGAACAGTGCCAGCTTCTGATGAAAAGGAGCAAGAGGTATTCCGCTGAACTATTAGTTCTGTCAAGTGTATTTTACACTATTTCACCCCATGGGTATAACTTTTTGCGAAGCAGCGGTAATATAGTATTGCCTCACACTTCGACAATCAAACGTGTATGTGCCGCTCATGATGTGAGTCCTTTGAAGGAACAAAATGAAAAAGGGTTCCTAAGGTACATGGCAAGACGGGCCAGCCTATTGAAGCATCATGAAAAAAATGTCACGTTAATGCTTGATGAAATACACTTGCAACAATTCTTTGAATATAAGGCAGGTAGATTAACAGGAGCTTCTGTTAACAGCACTGAACCAGCTAAAACAGCCCATGTTTTTATGGTTCAGAGTTTACTGTCATCGTTCAAAGTCGTAGCACATATCTTACCAGTGTCGAAAATCACAGCGGAAGAGCTACATAAGGTCCTCAAAAAAGTAATAATCTGTCTTGAAGATGCTAACCTTCACGTCGTGGCTGTAATAACAGATAATAATTCAATTAACAGGAAGGTAATGTCACTGTTTGCAGGAGGCAACAACCTCGAAATTGTGTATCCTCATCCGGCAAAACCGCAGAAACCTTTATTTCACATTGTCGACACAGTACATTTACTGAAATGCATTCGAAATAACTGGCTGAACCAGAAAAACTCTGACAAGTGCCTCTATTACCCTCATTTTGACTCTTATGACGAGCGGAACAAAAGGTTGGAGGGTGCATCATTCACTACGTTACGAAAACTGCATGAAGCTGAACAAAATAGCGTCGTGAAAGTTGCTCATGGGCTCACATACAAGGCACTGAACCCAAGCAACCTAGAGCGCCAAAATGTTAAGCTCGCTCTCAAGATTTTTAGCACCTTTGTGTCTTCTGCTTTAAGAATTCAAGGTGAAACATTACATTTGGTCCTTGCTGATGGGACAGCAAATTTCATTGATTTAATTGTAAAATGATGGAGCATCGTGAATGTGAAGGAGGGGGGAGGAAAGAGATAAGGAGAAGGCAGGGAGGTTAACCAGAATAACGTCCGGTTTGCTACCCTACACCGGGGGAATGGGAAAGGGGATAACAAAGATAACAGGGAAAGAGAGGAGGGAAGGAAAGAAGGAAATCGCGGTGAGTTGGCTGACGTGTGTGGGCTTACAGAAATTTCATTAATAGTCACAGATGGTCGCACAAGCCCGTCGTCCTTAAGTAGCACAAAAGTGCCTTCATCGCTTTATGGGCCGACGGGCGATGGGGGCGCTGTTCCAACAGCACCTGCACAGAAAGCGGCCGATTGTCCAGTTTTTGAAAGGCTTTGGCAAGTTCATGTCTCTCAGGGGTGTATCGTGGACAGTGGCACAGCAGGTGGTCGATGTTTTCTTCGGTGCCACAGACCTCGCATGCTGCGCTGTCACTCATTCCAATTAATGCAGAGTATGCCTTTGTGAAGGCAACTCCTAGCCAAAGGCGACAGAGAAGCGTAGCTTCACGTCGAGGAAGTCTGAGTGGAGGTCAGAGTTGCAGGGAGGGGTTTAGTCGATGCAGTCGTGTAAGTCGCAAGTTTGGCGAGTTCCACTCGGTCAGTGTGAGACTGCGTGCCAGGTGTCGAAGCTGCATTGCGGCGTCTGTCCTCGAAAGCGGAATTGGAACGCTGTGCTCGTCATGATGTGCTGTGCGAGCAGCGTTATCGGCGCAATCATTGCCACTGATTCCACAATGTCCAGGTACCCATTGAAAAACGACCTCGTGACCTTTTTGTTGGACATGATGGTAAAGTTTCGCGATGTCATATGTCAATTGGTCATGGCATCCGTGTCGGAGAACTGACTGCGTGCACTGTAATGCCGGTTTTGAATCACAGAACACAGCCCATTTTCTAGCTCTTTCACATTCGATGAATTCCAGTGCTCGACGCAGGGCCGTTAGTTCTGCCGCCGTTGAGGTCGTGACATGCGATGTCTTGAAGCGTAGTGTCATTCCTCGCGTTGGTATAACCACGGCACCACCAGAACTGCACGACGTAGTCGATCCATCGGTATAGATGTGCACATGGTTCCTGTACTTTTCATGCAAAAGAAGTAAGCTCAGCTGTTTTAGAGCAGGGGCCGGTAGATCTGTCTTCTTCTGTACTCCTGGAATCATTAGATGTACTTGTGGACGGCTCAAACACCACGGAGGAAACGCTGGCTTGGCCGCAGGTGCGTACCCTGAAGTAAACGACGCACGATGTGCACTGACAATGCCGCTAAATGTCGAGCAGGGCCTTGCAGCAGTGAGGCTTGCCAAGTGGTGGGAAGGGGTCCTAGCACAATGCCTGAGATACATACGCAGTGTCTCAACGGTAATGTGCGTCGTGATTGGGTAATCCTGCGCAAGGGCAATAGTTTCAGCCGTTGATGCACTGCGTGGTAAGCCAAGACATATCTTAAGGGCTTGGGCTTGAATACTCTGGATCATACGCAGGTTAGTCTTGCTGGTGTTGGATATTGCAGGCAGGCTGTATCGCAGGAATCCAACGAACAACGCCATGTACAGCTGTAACATAGCGTGTACAGATACTCCCCAACTTTTTCCTGCAAGGAACCTGAACAGGTGACAGATAGCAGTCAGCCGCGTTTTCACGTAATTCACGTGCGGAGTCCAAGATAGGTCTCTGTCAATTACGACTCCCAAGAACCTGTGACTTCTGCTGTATGGTATAATTTGCCCGTCAATAGATACGCCGTAAGCAGACATTCGCTTCCTCGTGAATGCCACCATTGCGCACTTCCCACATGAAATTTCAAGTCCTTGTTCACGAAGGTAGCAAGATGTCATTGTGGCAGCCTTCTGAAGTCGAGCGCGAAGCTGAAGTCGTGTCACACCTGATGCCCAAATGCAGATGTCGTCCGCATAGATGGAAAGTCGTACGGTGCTTGGCAGGTTGTCAACTAATCCACAGAGGGTAAGGTTGAAAAGAGTCGGGCTAAGCACTCCGCCTTGAGGGACTCCTCGGCTACCGTAATGCTCGGATGTCGGGCCATTTTCTGTGTCGACATAGAATGGTCTTCTCTGTAAGTAGCTGCACACCCACATATACATCTTACCACCAAGTCCGACGGCTTCTAACGTGCTAAGGATGGCTTCATGGGTGACATTATCATATGCCCCTTTAACGTCTAGAAACAAAGCAGCAGATAGTCGCTTACAGGCCTTTTGGTGTTGCACAAACGTTATCAAGTCAACAACGTTGTCTGTTGACGAACGGCCACGTCTGAATCCAGCCATTGCATCTGGGTAGATTTCATAGTACTCTAAGTACCATTCCAGACGTGTTAAAATCATTCTTTCCATTGTTTTTCCGACACAGCTGGCAAGTGCTATCGGACGGTATGAGGAAATGTCCAAAGGCGACTTGCCAGCTTTCAGAAGTGGAATGAGGCGAGTTGACTTCCATTCCTGCGGAACCGTACCCGTCTGCCAGGAGTCGTTGTACAGGAGCAAGAGTGCCTTCCGAGCTTGGTCTCCTAGCTTACACAGGGCACGGTATGTAATGCCGTCAGGTCCTGGCGCTGAAGAACGCCTGCACAAAGCCAGCGCAGCTTCTAGCTCTTCCATAGAAAAAGGGCATTCCATGCGGGGATCGCGTGAGAACGGTGGGTGGTCGAGCGTTCCCGTACCCGTTCCATCGGAATTTGCTTCGCCAGCGATCTTTCTGCAGAAAGATTCAGCGACGTCAATATCTCTACATTGTAGATGGAGTGCTAGAGATTTAAACGGGTGGCGCTGACCAAAGGTTGTGCGAAAGCCACGAACAGTCCTCCATATAAGCGACAAAGGTTTTCGCGGATCCAGGGACTCGCAAAAGGATACCCATTGCCGTGAAGCCAGCTTGTTCATGCGACGCTGTATTTTCTTTTGTGTTCGTCTAGCCAATCTCAAATCATAATTGGACTTCGTGCGTCTATATCTTCGCTCCGCGCGACGGCGAATTGCTCGAAGTTTCGCTAGTTCGATGTCGAAATCGGTGCGGGAAGAACTCTTCGAAAGCAAATGCGTGGTTGTTTGTATGGCATCCTTTATCGCGCCCTGTAGGTTATACGAGGTGCCGTCACGACAACAGTCTTCCATTATTATTTTGTGTTTAGGCCAATCGGTGCACTGGATGGTTCTGGAGGACTTGGAGCTAGTGAAACCTTCAATCTTCAAATAGGTTGGGATGTGGTCACTACCCCGCGTTTCTAAATCCGAAAACCAGTGCACTTTTCTCGTAAGCGAACGTGAAACGAAGGTAAGGTCCAAACAGCTACTATACGCTGATCCACGCAGATAAGTAGGGCTTCCATCATTTGACAGGCAAAATTCGAGGTCATTGGCAAAGGACACCAACGTTCTGCCTCTAGAGTTCACTTTGGAGCTTCCCCATAGGTAATGGTGGGCGTTAAAGTCACCAGTGAGCACCCACGGCTGTGGAGTCGATGTCAAAATTTCCCGTAAGCGCTCACAATCTAGACGGCTTGTTGGAGATAAATAAGCTCCAAGAATTGTGAACGTGAATGTGAAAACTCCTCAGAAAGGCTGCAGGCTGAAGGATGTCTGGCAACAGCCAGTGCGCAACATCACCAGCGAGCAGCTGCAGTACCTAGACAAGTTTGTTAGCTGGCTTGATGCCTGGAAGGACAGGTGCGTGCAAGTAGGCGCTCTGACAAGAGAGACCCACACTGCTTTACGGCTAACTACATATGCCCTGATCGAGGTGTCTAGGTATTGTTTGGAGGAACTTGGCTTTAGATACGTACTCCTCGGCAAATTCCAAACCGACTCGCTTGAGGCTCGCTTTGGGAGGTATAGGCGGCTATGTGGTTCGCATTATAACGTATCCATAACACAAGTATTCGAGGCTGAGGGAAAGATCCGTCTGCAAAACACATTGATTCTGTCAGACATGCCTGAATCATCCAATCAGGATGAAACTGAGCCTAATGCTGAGGAGACAGTCAAGAAGTATGACATCCGCTTGACCAGTACTGAATTAAACAAGCCCCGGCAGGACATGGCAGCGCTGGTCCACATTGCCGGCTACTGTGCAAACGTAGCTCTTAAGCGCAAACCATGCGATGATTGCCGCGATTTATTGACTGTCACGGAACGAGGGCTAGAAGAAAGTGACTATGTGCTGATTGAGAGCATCAATCGAGGTGGACTGAAGTTCCCACAGCCAGCTGTTATTCACGCAGTCCTCTGCGCGAAGATTGTTTTTGACTGTGTCACTAGTAAAGAGCATGAGCCCCTGTTTCATGCTGAAACAAACCAGCGAGTGATGCTACTAAGTGTGCTTATGTATTTGTTGAGCGATAGCGAAGAATTTGGTGCCTGTGGAGTTGGCCATACTCCAGATTCCATAATGAAAAATGTTTTGCTTCCAGCAATAAACATCCTGCTTAAGAACTATGCTGCTCTCAGAAATGAAGAACTAAACAAAAAGAAATCAGATGGAACGAAGAGAAAGTTACTTACTCTGAAATGATGTCTTTGTATTTGTGTATATGTATATATGCATTTGTATTTGTGTGTGCTTATGTTTTGTTTGTATATACAAGCTGAGATGCATACAATCATTCAGTCCGGCAATAAAACGTCTTTCTTATTCTGAATGTATTTGCCCGTTGGTATCACTCTGCTTGAAAATGTGTGTAGTGTATACATTTGAAAAATAGTGATAACAAAATCCTCCTAGCTGCAATATTTATGTTTCGTAAATTGGTGCGCCCCCGGGCAACGAGAAACAGCAAATCATAACGCATATTCCGCCCTGTAAACTCAACTGTTCAGTGGCCTGACACAGGACAAAAAATTACAAAACTGTCAGGTGTCTTCAAGGCATGCGTGACGTACGTAGCATTTGACGACAAGCACTGTCAGGATTGGGGGCTCAATCCCATCGTCCGTGGTCCTTTGAAAAGATTGGAGTGCGGCATGAATTCGAAGGTAGCTGGCCCATGCCGTCGTCCAACTTATTTACGCTGAGATCGTTGATGAAGTGAAGAACTGCTTCTCATCGAGAACGAGGAAAAGGGTTTATTTACAGAAATTAAATCAGTCTAACATGACTGCTTGAGAAAAAGAGTAACAGTTCAATATGACTGCATGAGAGAAGTGACTCAGTCTCACATGACTGCTCAAGAGAAGTGTGTCCTCAGCATTCGCACAACCACAGTTTTTATACACTCGATCCGCCGTTCCTACGACGCGGCGACTGTTCGTTTACACATCACCAACTCGCAGCTGCTCTGAAGATCAGTTTACGTACACAAAGGCAACCGCGCGGGGTGCCGTTCCGGGAAACTATCGTTGCCGATCGAGCGTCGCTCATTGTTCCGCGCCACTCCGAACCGTGAGAAGCACAAAAATACGTCGTCCCCACGGCGGCTTGTCCAGGCGTGTCAAATCAGCTCCGCGTTGGGGAACTCTGGAATCATTGTCCACGCACCGAACTCGTCCCGTCACAATGTCGAAGGGGCTGGAGGAAGGCGGCGGATTCCAGCGCAAAGGCCGCTTCTTTGAACGCCTCCCAGCTGCAGCGACGGAGAGGGAGAGGTGCGCGTCTTGCACCCCTTGTCGTAATCGGGTGGCAAGGTGGCAATCTTGTTGCGCAACTCGCCATTCTTGACAGCGCCTCCATGGCCCGAAAAGTCTCGACTGTCTAACGCTGACAACCGCTAGGCAGGAAGAGAACGGCTGTTGGTCAGGGGGGGATTGATGTCTTGGCTCGCAGCGACCACTTGTGCATTGATGTCACCGCCCCAAAACATCAAGGACAGGCAACTGCAAAATGAACCCCACAACACGGCTCTGCGCCGAGATGACGTGCATTGGCTCTCACTTTAGACTCGCTAGGCTTCAAAAAAAACAACAACATAAGTGCAGAAACAAAAAAAAATGCTACATTTCACTATGCCAATTTCTGAAGCAAATTCCTGCTGACACATTCAGCAATTAATGGAGGGAATCCTGCTAAATGAGAGGGGATCTTCTTCGCTTAATAAAAGTTAACACTAGTAACCTTAAAATTTAGGCGGGACCCTCAAACGCAGAATTCAAATTAGCCTGCTCAAACCATCCGCATTGCTATGCAACTTTCCCTTCTTATATCTAACGGAGAAGTTGTACTCTTGGAGAGTGAGGCTCCATCGGAGCAAGCGGCCGTTTTTGTGTGACATTTGATTGAGCCACGTCAGAGGACAGTGGTCGGTCTCGAAGATGAACTTCGCTCCGTACAAGTAACACGACAACTTCTGGGCGGCCCAAACCAAACAAGCGCATTCCTTCTCTGAAGCGCTGTAGGTTTCCTCTCTTACATTTAGTTTACGGCTGGCGTAGAGGATAGGATGCTCCTCGTTATCGTCGCCGACCTGACTAAGTACCACGCCCATACCTCTGTCGCTTGCGTCGCATTGAACTATGAATTCCTTTGTGTAGTCTGGCGCGCGAAGCACAGGGCGAGAAACCAAAAGCGTTTTCAAACTTTGGAAAGCGTTCTCCTTGTCCTTATCCCAGTGTACGTTACTCGGTGCTCCCTTTCGGAGGGTGTCTGTTAATGGACTTGCCAATTGCGAGTAGTTCGGAATGTACCGTTGATAGTACCCCACAAGTCCCAAAAATGAACGAAAGTCCGTTTTCGTGCGCGGCTGAGAAAAATCTCCAATCGTCGCTATTTTCAGCTCAGCCGGCCGTCTCATGTCCTGACCGACAACATGGCCCAGATAAGTAACCTGCGAACAACCAAACCTACACTTTCCCGCTTTCATCGTTAAGTCAACTTTAAACGTACGAAGCCTCGCATTCTTGTCGTAATAGACTTTGGCGTTCATTTGAGCTATTGCCATGTTCTTTCCGACTAGTTCTTGGGTTGCGCTTAGCCGCTCCAGTAAATTTAGCACGTATTCAACCACGGTTGGACTCTCCCCTCTTTCCTCCCACATCTCTCTTAACATTCTCAGTGGAGAACGGAGTGTCCTCCCATACACTAGTTCTGCTGGTGAGAACCCTGTCGCTTCATGTGGAACCGTTCGCAAAGCAAACAAAGTTGCCGGCAGACAGTTCTCCCAGTCCTCCTTGTGCTCGTAACAGAGCGCACGCAAAACTCGCTTAAGCACCGAATGCCACCTCTCTACACTGTTTGACTGAGGGTGATAGACAGAACTGTGAATTAACTTTACCCCGCACTTTTGCAAGAATGTGGAAGTCAGTGCGCTCGTGAATACTGACCCTTGATCTGCCTGAATTTCGGCTGGAAACCCAACTCGTGCAAACACTGTCAAAAGCGCGTCTACTACTTCGGTGGAGCTGAGCTCTTTCAAAGGGATTGCTTCTGGAAACTTGGTGGCCGGACACAGCATGGTAAACAAGTACCTGTAGCCTGATTTTGTTTTTGGAAGAGGCCCTACCGTGTCTATTACAAGTCGTCTGAAAGGCTCTGTTATTAAGGGCACTACCTTCAGTGGAGCTTTCTAAGTCTCTCCTGGTTTACCAGAACGCTGGCAGGCGTCGCATGATCTTACAAAGTTTTCTACATCTTTGAAACAGCCAGGCCAGTAGTATTCCATAAGCAATCTTTCCTTTGATTTGTTTATGCCTAGGTGGCCGGACCACCCATTTCCATGACAAAGACTCAAAAGGTCCTCCCTATACTTAGTAGGTATGACTAACTGATCTAAAATCTTACCCTTTCGATCTCTGTAATGCCGATACAACAATCCTCCTCTCTCATGTATCGTTACGTTGCGCCTAGCAATGCCTTCTTTAGCTGTGTAACGTAATTTAGCTAAGCTCTCATCATTCTTTTGCTCAGCTGCCAGTGACTCTCTATCCACGCGTAAGAGTTGATCGAAGTTCTTTGAGGCCGGTGATAATAACGACCCTGTCTCGCTTGTGAGCGCGTCTGCTTGCTCTTCCTGCAGGCTAGAACTCTGACACTCTAGTGCTACGCTCTCATTGAGCTGGTCAGCTGGCAGGCTCTCCTCAACTGTTCTTTTGTCCCTCGGGCCTAGCTCGGATTCGGGTATTGAAGTTATGCCCTTTTCTGCTTCCGCTGGAGGAGCTTGAGCATTTTCAGCCGAAAGCGCCGCGATCTTACGAGCTTGGCCTCGGGTCAATGCCTGTACTATGCCCTCTCCCAGTTTGAGCCCTCTGTCACGCAGTAACTGATTCGAACGATTCGAAAAGATGTAGGGATACTGCAGTGACAAAAATTTGGAAACTGCAGCCTCAGTCTCTAGCTCCCCGAATGGTCCACTGATTTTGACTTTGGCCATGGGCAGACACACGCTGTGTTCTTCTACAACCTGTTTTATCCACGCTACTTCTCCGGTGAAGTCATCTACCATCACGTAAGACGGATGGACAATGTCCAGCGTGGCGGCACTGTCTCTTAGCACTCGGCATGGTTTTCCATTAACTTGCAGGTCGTGGAGATATGAACTTAAAAGTTCCATATTCTCATCCTTTTCCTCCACGTAGGAAAAAACTACGCTAGACTTCTCGCAGTTTACAGCTATATGTCCCAGTTTGTGGCATTTGTAACAGCGAATTGGTCTAACAGATTCGAATTTTCTTTTCTGTTCTTTTTGTGCGGTTTCCCCGTTAAGTTTCTCCTCGCTCTTTTCTGCGGGTTTTTCCGCCATGTCTACAGGCTCGGATCGTCTAGTTTGCGCACCCTTTTTGAACGGAAATGGTTTCCGCGGTCCATTTCGACCGTCCCAGTTTCCCTCCTCGGCGTTCAACTTTCTACGGGTTGCGTACTCTTCGGCTAATTCAGCCGCCCTTTCCACAGTGTTTACATTACCTCTGTCTTGCACCCACAGTTTTACAGCTTGGGGGATGGTTTTGTAAAACTGCTCTAGACACATGCATTCAATGATCATGTCTCTGCTGTCGTACGCTTCCGCGCTTTTAAGCCACTCGACTAGGTTGGCCTTTAAGCTATATGCAAACTCCGGATAGCCCTCGCTATCTTTCTTGCCTGTGCTCCTAAACCTTTGCCGAAAAGCTTCGGCTGAAAGGCGGTATTTCTTCAGGAGACTAGCCTTAACTTTTGCATAATCATATGCATCCTGCACACTCAATCTGGCGATCACTTCCGCCGCCCCACACGGCAACATAGACAGCAACCGCTGCGGCCATGTACTCGGGCCGAAGTTCATCTTTTCGCAAGTCCTTTCAAAATTGCATAGGAACAAGCCTATGTCGGTCCCGACCTCAAATGGCTTTAATAGCCTGTCCATGCGGTACGATTCTGCCTCACTTGATCGTCCCAGAGCGCCTTCACTTCCTTGAGACAACTCCAAACGTTTGCTTTCAAGTTCAAGTTGCATTTTCCTTAACTGAAACTCGCGATCTTTATCGCGTTCCTCTCTCTCTTGCTTTTCTCTGTCCCTTTCTTCTCTTTCTCGGTCCCGTTCTTCTCTTTCTCTTTCCCGTTTCTCTCTCTTTTTGAGAAGTTCCAATCCCATTTCAATATCTTGCTCACTGGCCTGATTGGAAATTAGCTCCAATAATTCCGATTTGAGCATTTCCTTGCGTACATCTAGGCCCAGTTCCTCACAAACAATCAACAACTCGTCTCTCAGCAATGTCCTTAACTCCATGAATGCTGCTTTACTGCCTTGATTCTGCTCTCTAAATCTAGCTAGGAAAACACAACCTAGCTAAGACACAACAATCTAGCTTCCCTACTGTTCTAAACAGAACAACCACAAAATGAAGCCTAGAGAGTCAAAGCAAAAACCAAGCACTCACCGCAGATACAGCACCATGTCGCAAAGTCCATCTCACCGCTGTCAGCCAGTTGTCAGGATTGGGGGCTCAATCCCATCGTCCGTGGTCCTTTGCAAAGATTGGAGTGCGGCATGAATTCGAAGGTAGCTGGCCCATGCCGTCGTCCAACTTATTTACGCTGAGATCGTTGATGAAGTGAAGAACTGCTTCTCATCGAGAACGAGGAAAAGGGTTTATTTACAGAAATTAAATCAGTCTAACATGACTGCTTGAGAAAAAGAGTAACAGTTCAATATGACTGCATGAGAGAAGTGACTCAGTCTAACATGACTGCTCAAGAGAAGTGTGTCCTCAGCATTCGCACAACCACAGTTTTTATACACTCGATCCGCCGTTCCTACGACGCGGCGACTGTTCGTTTACACATCACCAACTCGCAGCTGCTCTGAAGATCAGTTTACGTACACAAAGGCAACCGCGCGGGGTGCCGTTCCGGGAAACTATCGTTGCCGATCGAGCGTCGCTCGTTGTTCCGCGCCACTCCGAACCGTGAGAAGCACAAAAATACGTCGTCCCCACGGCGGCTTGTCCAGGCGTGTCAAATCAGCTCCGCGTTGGGGAACTCTGGAATCATTGTCCACGCACCGAACTCGTCCCGTCACAATGTCGAAGGGGCTGGAGGAAGGCGGCGGATTCCAGCGCAAAGGCCGCTTCTTTGAACGCCTCCCAGCTGCAGCGACGGAGAGGGAGAGGTGCGCGTCTTGCACCCCTTGTCGTAATCGGGTGGCAAGGTGGCAATCTTGTTGCGCAACTCGCCATTCTTGACAGCACCAGCTGTAATGTTCTCCACACCAGCAACAAAAGAAAGAAAAAAAAACACGACAGCACACACTACAAATATATGTGCGAAGTATATGGTCAAAACAAAACGCAAGCTTATCGCGCAATGCTCCTAAAACATGAAGTGTATGGCTTTAGCCCCCATGGCCACTGTATTGACTTCTTTTATGTTCATTAAAGCTACTTCTAAGTTTCCTTCACGTCAGAAAGAAAGCTATGCGTAGCGAAAGCGGCCGCCAAGTCATCTGCTAAACGATGGCGAAGGGCTGCGTACGGGCTGAGTTTGGTGACGTCACGGAGGAGTGCACAGGCCTTCTTAGTCTAGGTGGCGTTGGTTTGTCACGGGAGAGCATCATCCTCGCGCGTCGTACGATGTGCGTGCGAGTGAAACCGTGCGACGGTGAGCCGACGATTGCGGCTCATAGACAGTTTTAGTATAGCGTAAAGCAGCAAACGCAAAGAGTTGGCGTTAGCGTTAGCGTTGCGTGCACCACACTGCACATGCGCTTTACGTAAACGGTGCTGGAGCTCTTACGTACGTACGCTATTTTCGAAATTTAGCGGTGAACGCTAACGCACGCAAGGGGAGCCTTACGCACGGCAACATGGCGGCGCCAGTCGAAGTGAGAGCAGCCCGCTTCGGATCTATCGAGTCGTCGGCCTGCACTGTTCGGCTCATTCGTTCCCCACTAATGCTCGTGTTTGCTTTAGATTTGGGGGATGATGCTTCGACAGTGGCGCACAAGTGACAAATGGGCGTTGTTTACGATATACGTTCTCGATTAGCGGCGCAGTAGGCTTAACGAGAGGGTATGCTAATGTTTGCTCATGTTTGCTGAGTCCGCCTCGAGATGTCGCCCAAGTGTATTTCGCTCGTTCGCTTGGTGTAAAGCCGCATGTCAAGCCGATGCCTGTCACGTTTTCCGTGGCAAAACACAGTAGTGTGGTCGGTGCTGTGGTCATAATGCGTGTGCGTTTTACCGACGACGACGATATGAACCTCCTGAAGGAGGTTTTCGCCTTGAACCCATTCGGATGGACGTCAAGATGGGCGTCCGTTGCAAAAATGTGGAAAGAAGTGGGAAATCGGATTAATGGGAGCGAAATTGCCGGCGAAACGTCCCCTCCGGAATAGCTTGGATGTTGAGTGGATCTTGAGGACACGTAGAACCTGCGCGGCCGCTCTCGTTCCCGAAGCATGAGGGCGTCTATGTCATCCCAACTTAAAAAGGACACGTCATATGGGTCCCACAGAACACTCGATCGCTGCATGCTAAGAATAAGCGGTGCGTTTTGCGACTCTCGACAAAACAACACTCAAACCAAACACCTACATGCGTAATTGACGCAGCAACTGAGGCTTTCGATAAGGTTGACTTAGGGATACACTTGCGGATTCGGCATTGAATCAGCTCGACATTTCGTGTGGCTATCGAGTACTTCGTGTTTTTAGATCTAGATGGCGCCGTATGTTTTCGTTAACGTTAGCGCTTTTCTCCGTTCCGCTATTCTAAAACGCTACCATGTGCCACCCAGTGCAGCCTTTCTTTGCGTTAGCGTTGCGTCACACGCTAACGCTAACGCAAGCGTTTTACGCTATACTAAAAATCTCGCGCACACAGAGGGAGGAAAGCTGGGAGAAGCGGGCCGGCCGTGTTCCCACACCGGACAATATACGGTAGGCCGCGAGTATTTAAAAAAACGCAAATCTTCTGATGGGTATACAAAAAAGCTAAAACATCGACATACTAACTGGTGTAGTCTAACTTTGTTCGGGGACCCCGGAAGTATGCAACCCGGGAAACCCGAATAACGATGCCATAGGGACAGGTTGTCCTCGACAAAGCTGTTGCAGTAAATTGGAGCTTGCCTGTAACGAACTGCATGTTCTTGCATATCATCCATTACGACTCTGACAAAGGTGAGCTCACGCTTATAAATGCTCGCGATAGCACCTATACACAAAGTCACAGGTGTTTCACACGGGGAAATAAAAGAGGGGCGGGGGGCAATGCAATATGAAAGTGGAATAAAAACAAAATGCGGCCGATCGGAGCCGAACACACAACCTCACATTACAGAAGTTGTCATTCGTACACTCCCATTTTCCATGCACTTATTCTACATTTAAAACGAAAATGTTTTCAGAGACCATCGACGATGATTGTCAGCGCGACTAGCTCACCAGTGAAGGAATTATCGAAAAAAAGACACCGAATTGCATATACGTGCTCGTATGATTTCACCAGCAACTTATCCGAAACTTGGTAGCATGCCAGTTTTCAGCGCATGACAGTGAACCGGGAAGCCTAACAGTATCGAATGCCCATAAGACCACCTACATTTACATAGCTGTTAGGTATTCGTCGCGACTACTGCGGAGAAATGCGGAATGCTTTTGGGCGTCTGCTTCCTGAAGAGGAAGCAGCATTTCGGAGAGCTTGTGATTCCTCGCTCTTCCCATCGCAGCCACCATTCATCTTAACATTTTGAATTTTCCTCTTGCGCTGCAGCCTGCGATTCCGAGGACGCTGGGCCAAGCAAACTTACACACGAGGCCACCACTTTGCAATTCACTTTGTCAGAGGCGACGCTCGAATGCTTGTGGGTCCACACCCCCTCCGCCCCACCCTTCCCGCGAGTCCAGCTGCAGTCAACTCCTTTTGATATCCGCCGTGTTGCCCCTGGTCCCGAAAGCAAAGAAAAATACCAGAGCGAACAGGCAAGGAAGAAAACCGAGACGGTGCCAGCCCGAAGCTTCCCTTTCGGTGACCGTTGGTTTTCGGCTGTCATATGTTTGGCTGATTTTTTTTTCACTCCATCGTTTTTCCTTCGCTTTAGAAAGGCCTGCGGACCTCGGAAGGTTAGCGATGCACGTAGTGGAGGCCCGACATGCTCAGCGCTTTGGGCAAAACGCAGAATGCAGGGAACCAGTAAAGTAAACTGAAGAGAAATAACAAGGGGAAAAAAAGAAGTAAAATTAACAATTGGCAGGATCTGCCACAACATCCCTCAAGCGAGTGTCGTGTCCACGGAAACCTTTTCTTCCCCACTTCCCCACTCACCAAGAGAAGCACCGTTTGCTTGCACCCAAGGCTTCATTTTTTCCCCGTATTTGTGTTTGTGCGCGCGAAGTACAAATTCGTTTTCGGCCCCTGAACCCCGATCCCTCGGGCGTCTTTCTTTTGCTGGTCAGCTATCGACGGAAGCGTTTTCCCTCTGACGCACACCCTCGCTACTACGGCCCTCAGCCAGCGACAGATGTTCGCCCACGGCCAGCACCGAGCTCTTCTCACTTTAAATGGGTGCTTACATGAAGTAGTTCAACTGCCTCGCATATTATCTCTAGCATTCGTAACTCGCGTTCGCTCCTCCACCCCGTGATTTGGAAGTAGGTAAGGCGGGAGTGGGCCGTGGGCTAGGCGCTTGTCTGACACTCGCCAACTCGCCAAAGGCATTGACGATTCATGCAGCCGCCACTCGTTTTTCACGCGCGACATATCTCGCATCTTTGCATGTTTGCTGTCTTCTATGTCTAGAATGAGGTGCGAAAGTTGCGCGCATGTTTGATTGTAAGCTTTTCTCTAAGAAAACAAACGCCCTGTGGCATACTTCCTCGCACATCGTCTGTTCACGCGGGGATTCACAGGCGTCGTGGCCCGTCTTGCTGCCCACATTCATGTGTTGATATACCAAAGCCTTCACATCGCTCAATTTAATTCCTCAGTAGAACATCATCCTTAGGTTGCTTTCGTTTGTGATGTCGGAATAAGTGCACGCGGAGGACAGAGCCCCCGTGCAATCGACGTGGAGGCGCGCCCTGCTAATGGTCTCATCCCATTCGCCACGCCGCGTTGTGGACAGGCCATCCCTCTATCAGAAATAGGTGTCTCTCAACGGGTTCTACGGCACAGAGGTAGACACTGCAACGGCCGTGACAGGCCTCCATGTTTCCTAGCCTTTTACTACGCCGCTCTTTCTCACACCTCCCGCGACGGCCCATCTCCGGCAGTCAGCATCACCGGCATTGGCAGACCAAGGGAAGAGCTTGGCAGCCGTGCTCAGCCCTTTGTCAACAAACCGCGGTATTCCTGCCAAAGCGAGTCCTTCTCTTCCGTTCGCTGCCGCCGATGAAGTCGCCGTCGGAAGGGCAACGTACGACAAAATCGGCGACTCCGCTGCCTGACGACCTCGATGAATGCGGACGAAGGTGAGTGCGCTTTGTCCACCGGCGGGCCTCTCGCGACGAGTCCTGTGCCCTCCGCGCTTTCCGAAAGGGATTCACACCACAGTGACTGGAGTAACAACTGTGCTTCATTGCAAGCAGCAAATTTGCAGCAAGGCTAACAGAGCATGCACAGCGGAACCAGCGTCAATTTAAAGACAATATTAATGATAAAAGGAAGATATAGATACACCAAATCTATCGACACTGATGTAAAAAAAAATTCTTTTCAATCGAGGGCACCGAAGTTGGCCTAATGCAATCATCACCGCGCAAACCTATGTACTAGGCTTCTAAACTGTCGCTCTCTTCTTTGCCCCTGCCTCTGCGAAGACCAACAACGTTGTTGAAAAGCAAGCACATTCACGGCAATGGCGAGGCAGGTATGCTCCGTCATCAGAACTCAGGCAAGTGAGGTGCTCATGCAGCCAGTCCCTAATACATCGGTCTTTTTGGCCTATGTAAGCTATTTCGGATGTGAGAGGAAACTTACATACCAGGCGTGCTGCACATGCAGTGAAAAAATTCTCATACTGCGTCGTACAACCCGGTTGCCTTACCCTGCCTCGTGAGATACGCAAGCAAAGGCTCGAGAGCTTCCGGGGAGCCGAAAACACAGCGTTTATGACCTGCTTGACCTTTATCTTCTTGATGTCGTAGACCACCTTGTGCACATAAGACACAACTTCGAAAACTCTTCGTTCTGCTGCCTTCACCTGAACCGCATATTCAGCCTCTTTCTTTAGCTTCTGAAGCAGAGATTCAGCGACCCCTTTCACAAGAGCTCTGGGGAACCCTGTGGCTTGCAAACGTTGGAATTAGTTGTCAGAACTACTTTTAATAGCGTGGTGAGAGCTTCTTTCCAGTGTGTTTGCGAAATCCGTTCATTGCGATTCCTCTTTTTACTATCTCCGAGTGTGCGGTGCCGAAAGGCAAGAGGGCCTTCTTCCTTAGAGTTGAAAACATACGGCTTAGATAACTATCGTCAAAGAATGTTAATTCCAATTCTGGGAACATGATCAAATGGGGGCTAGGGTGTTCATGGGTGATGAGTCTGGGATTAAGCTTTGGAGGTACTCAGAGCATCATCTGCAACCACGGGCAAGGATTCATTGGGTGAGAGCTCTAAAGGTATCAAAAAATCGTCAACGCACCTGAAGACTCTGTACACACACTTGTCTTCTAGGAAGCCTTGAAGTGACCAGTAAAATTTTGCTACAGAGATGTGACACAACAAAGGATAAAAGATAATGCTAGAGCATGCACAGCACAACCACTGCTTAGTGCTGGTTGTGCTGCGCTTATGAATGCTTACGCTATGCGCATGCTCTCTTAGCCTTGCTGGGAATGTGCTGTTTCCTATAAAGCGCAGTTAGTCCAGTCGTTCTTGCGTGAATTCCTTTCTCTTGCCCTACGTCCTTTTGACTGGTTTTTCCTGTAAAGTTTGTACCAAGTGGGGCAGATTTCAATTATCCTCTTCCAAAAAATGACCGCCGCTATCGCTTCCGTTCCTTACACTTCTGCAGGCTGTCGAGGGCGCAAGAGGAGAGCCCAAGGACAAGGTCTGACTTACGGTCCAGTCCGCGGCGGAGGACCGCGCCACTTCGAGTGACCGCAGCGGGATGCACTAAAGAGGACCGGTGACATTTGTCGCTTGATGGCACCGGGCGCGTACTACGTGGGTATTAAAATATAATCCCTTCCGCTTTCGTGCGTCCTTCGCTCGCCCTCTTCTCATCTCCTTGTCTTTCTCTTTCATGGCATTGCTGCCTTCCCACTGTGCTGCTCCGTGGATCGGATGTTGCTTAACTGCGGAACGTCGGCACGTTAACTTAGGAACGGTATGGGTCTGCCGGTATCAATATGAACTGAACTTCGCAAGCCTTGCCAGTTCGCTGTCGTTCGTTGCCAGTGCTTTCAGCGCTCGCTTATCGCTTACCCGCGAACGTGGCAGACGCTTTGAGTCACAATGCGCACATGATGGCTCGCTTTGCTTTGTGGAGCGCAGTCCGTTCCCACTGCACGGACGCTTTCATAGGGATTTCTAGTCTGCTACACTCTATCAGTCTAAAATTCCTTAGGGCCGCAGAAACTATAGCTGGCGCTTGTTTGCGGCAAGGCGATTTGGGAATTGTCTGCATGCTCCGTATGGTGCCGTCAATATCAAGCCCTCCTAACTTTCATTTCATTGTTTATCGTGGGTAATTTGTGTTGCGACGGAAAGAACGATGCGCATACCAAGCGCTGACAAACAATAGCAAAGGGAAATGACACGTAAGTTCTAATAGTATTCTAATTGCTTAGCACTGCAAGGTTCGCACTTCAGGCCATAAGGGCTTGTCGTCAAAAGTATACCTATGAGAAAACCACCGTAGGCATGTGAAGAAAATAGAATTTCACAGCCCTCCCATCACCATCCAAATGTCTGCTATGTTTTGATTAATCTATTACTTATTACCTAACAGTTGCAATCAGGTATACACTTCCCATACCGGTGGCGTCCACACTAAACAGACTACCGCGCACAGCTGACTCAACGTGAGGGCAACACAGGTAGCCCAGCAAGAAGAGCCGAGTGAGCAAATATATTGAGCAAATAGTGAGCAAATACAGCGGTCGCCTTTGGGGGAAGCACGAGGAATGCGGAACTTTTCCTGACCCATTTTATAAATTTGGCTTGATGGCTCATCCGTTACCGCCGTAGTAATTCCGAATAGCTCTCCTCGAGACGTTTCGTGCGTAACGATACGCATATTTGTATGTTATAGCAGGGAAAGTACAAACGTCGAGCCTTTTTTTGCTATAGCAATTACATGGACACTCCGGGTGCATTTCTGCCGTCGGCGTCGCTGTCGCCGTCGCCGTGAGGTTCCGTATAAAGTCCAAGAGCGATAAAACCGTATCAGCGCGCCGTATGCAGCATGTGACAGTGAAAGCTTGCGAGGGCGAGCCAGCGAACGCGGCTCAATCTCGCATGTGCGAGTGGGGAAGGCGGCCCGGAAACGCGCCATCTGCGGTCGCGAGCGAGGCACGGGGGTAAGGAGGCGAGGAGACTTCACCGCCGGCTGCAGACGAGGAGACGAGGAGACTTCACCGCCGGCTGCAGCTTACGGCGCGGCCGAGCGGACGCCGTATCTTGAAAGCGATATGCGACGAGGCCAAAGTTCGCGCGGCCAAAGCGATCTGCGATGTTTGCTGAGTGCGCGTAGTCCTGGCACCCTCTTATGCACTGTGATTTCGATATTTCGTTCGCATTGAAGCGAGAGATGCACGAAGGTCCATTGGATCGCTGCTGCTGCTGCTATTCCTCACTCCAGTCTTTTACTAGCGAGTTTCCGCGCTCATCAAGCGAGATGTGTCCATGTTTACCTGCGCACCATGTTCGTTAATTTAGTTAAAACACGTTGGCGGGCTAGTTTGTTCGAACCCATGATAGAATGCGTAAGCGCGACTGAACGAGGGCGTAAAAAGAAACAAATACACAGAGACAGCGCTGTCGCTGTGTGTCCATTTCTTTCTGCGTCCTCGTTCAGTCACGCTTACACATTATATAACTGTTAATTTACTTAGTAAACAAATGCTTGCAAGTTTAAAAGGCCGATAAGACTGCCATGATTACTTCGTATAGCTATCCCCTTTCCCCTTTCGGGTGAAACTGCGACTTTCTTAGATTGATTTCTAGATTTTAACCATACGGCCGTCATCAAAAATAAATAGTTGGGAGAAGCAGTGTTAGCACATACTTATTATGTAACCCAAGACCACAAATTTAATTCTTGCTGGCAAAAAAAGCGTTTCGAAGGGGTCCGGCGATGCGTTGCCTCGCCTGCTGCTGAGCGTGTGCTTCTCCATGTTTTGCAATACACCTGCAGTGCAATTAATGTGTCATTGCGGATTCCCTTATAAACAATCCTCCATTTGCTCTCTTAGCACCGGAATGGCCCCACAGAGGACGCGAGAGAATTGCTCGGCAAGGAACTCGCTCTTGTTTGTATGACACACGCTGCGGAACGCACGAGCTCTCTATCACGGCGCCACGAGGATCCTTATACACGCACTGTGCCGATCGGTCCCGGTTACGGTGTAACAGGCGCAATGGTGCATGTCATCCTTAAAGCGGCAACCACATGCACGTGATATTCAAGTGACAGCGAGAATGTCCGGGGGCGTTAACGTGTAGATTCGGCTAAAATTATATGCAAATGGCACTACGGTAACTATTCATTCTTCGCGTGGCGCCTCTGAGACGGATTTTGTGACCGGCTGAACCAAAGAGACCGTGGCCGTTTGCAATCGGCGTTTTGTAGTGCAAGGGAGACCATTTTGTCACAAGCAGAGAAACTCAAGGATGCCCTGTTGCTTTATAGTTATAGGAGGCAGATACCTGCCGGTTTATTCAGAGTACACGTAGAATTTAATGGAAAGAGAGATAAAGAAAAAGGTTCTGTGTGGCTTTTTTTTTTTGCATGCTGCAAATAGTGACGTAGCCAGGGGAGTGGTGAGGAGGGGGAGAGTGCAATTTTGATGTCTGTAGCTATATAAGATAAGGACCCTTTGTTATTTTCCGTTCATTTTGCCCTTCATCATTGTCTTGCAGGTCCCACGCCTAAGTCATCAATGGGGCCGCCACTCGTATAAGTGATTCGAAAATTTGATTGGAAAATGATGCAGAGTTCTTGTAAACTAAAATGCATTCAAAAGTTTCTTGTCAACTTGTTTTAACATTTTCACAAGACATTTGACGATTTGCGGGTCTGATATGATATGGTTGATTGTTTTGAGAGACAGCAGAATACAAAAGGAAAGTGCAAGGCAATCATTCCGCAGCATTCCATAGAATTCTACACCAGCACGACCTCTTGTTTTCCTTCCTTCCTTTCTTACAGCAACACGAGAGGTGTTGCTTTTCAACTGCTGCGTTCCTACATACTGTCGAAATAAATGCGTGTGATGACCGCCTTTCGTTTCTATTATCTTTTCGCGCGTGCTCATTGGCGCGAACAGTGTGTTCTTCCGAAGGCGCGCACACCAGTCACGCCTGGTGCATTCGAGCGGACCGACTACTAGAGCAGCCAGATTCACTCAGTTGCCCTTAGCGGCACTAGATTCCAGTACACTCTAGCGGCACTCACATGCGTGCACTTGTGAGCAAAGACGACCACGCGGCGTACAAAAATGACGTATGCATAGCGGGCTGAACACTGACGTAAAAAAAAAAGAAGAGTTATATCAAGAGAGAGAAAGAGAAAAATTAGGAAAGAAGAAGAACGCTAGGGTGAGGATGTTTAGAAGCGCTGGAAAAACGAAACGGAAAACTGGACTTATCAATGGAATATGAATGCAATACATATATAACGTCACGTCGCTTAAACAATAACGTTACATACCCCATTGAAAGTGTTTTTACCTTCGGACATGTATATCGCGTGACCTCCTTCAAACGCACGAATTTTCACTGGTTGGCAATTTTGTTTTGTTTTTTAACTGCGGACGTGTATATCGCCTGACCTCCTTCAAAGGCACAAATTTTCTCTGGTTGGCAATTTTAGAGACCTACTCTAAATGTTCTATCCGCTAGTGTAGATGTTGCCAAATATATATTGATGACTATTTAAATGCCCATGCAAAGTCAATCCTTTTTATGCAGAGGTACTCCAATGGAAGCGACACATCATGCTTGCGTCGGCGGTCATTCCATGTAGCGATAATCCCTCTCCACTTAACACTACAATTACTCGTCCACTCATTCCCAGGTTCCCGGCGTTGTGCTCAGCCATATTTCGCCGCCCTTTTTTACAAACCAACCTGGTTCATTCTTTCTCCTCGAGCGACGCACTTGATATTTAAACCAAATCTGTACATTGAACAGGTTTTTTTTGTTAGTTTCCCTATTGTCAAAGAAAGAGACAGTAGTTGCAACAGTAGAGGAGAGTGACCAAATATCATTCACCTCACCCCCCCCCCCCCCCCCGCAAACTTAAGTTGTAAGTAACGTGATCATAATAGGCCATACCTGAATGCGTTACTCGTAGACCACAAAAGAATCCTCTTATTAGTAACACTGGCAGCAAGCGGTTTACAGGCGTTGCTGTAGCTTTGCTTCGCTGCAGCTGCGTTGTTTGGAAAGCAGGAAGCGAAGCTCACCTCCCTTGCCAACTTTCCAGCTTTTACAACAGAGTGTGCACGCGTGATTGAGCGGAGATCGATCGAAAAAAAAGGCAACTGTCGCACTCACCCACCGCCGTGCCAATTTCGGTAAAAAAAAATACACGCACTCGACGAGCACTCTGCCATGCACTACAGAGCGCTTCGCTCGCACCACGGCCGAAACCCGGCGGCGCAAAACGGAGCCCATTCGGTGGCGCGTGGCAGCGCACTCATACTGTATACAATCGCACCGACCGAGTCGAGGTTTCATCCTAACAAACAAAAATTCGAGACTCTGTTGCTTCCGGTTGCTTCACGTCGCGGTGGTCTTAAATGGAAGCCTCCTGCAGCGTCTGGCTGCTCAGCTGAGTACGGAGCATAGGCCAGTGAGAGTCGTGCCTCAATCCCACACCCCCCCGCGAGCCATTTGGGGAAAGTTTTCGAGAGGCCCACTGGCGCACCGCTCACGACGGAAGCCTTGGCGACTTCTGTTTTACCTGTGTGTGACATGGCCCCGGGTTCATAGACTGAGCTGTGGAAGCTCTGCAGGTCGCCTGCACACGCGTATGCGCGCGCGCTAGATGATTCTCTCTTCCGCTGCTGGCGCGGCTTTATTTGTATCTTTCTATTTTAATTCGTTGCGGCGAACCTCCAGGACTATACGCCCCCGACACTCTCGAGCCAAAGAAGTTCTGCCGCGCGTCAGAAGTGACCACTTCTTGGGGATTGCCTTTGTTTCAAGCCACGTCGTTGTCTCGAATGGCCCGGCTTGATAAGCGCCGTGCGTGAAGCTGCCTTGAGGTGAAGGGAATGCGTAACTTTGGATGAAAAGTGAAGCATGTGTTACTTGTCCTTTTGCTTGACTATATTTGCGTGGTTTTGTTCTGGTCATTCAAAAGCTACCTATTGTACGATAAGGCGTGTACTTTGGATGACCGGTAAGACATGATAAAGCCATACAGCGTATAACAAAATATGAGAAGCTTAAGGTACACAGTTACGCGTTAACACTGCTCTACTTTAATTTATGTTGAATTTGTTATATTGCTGTGTAGGTTTATCATGAACATTGGTTTCCATGTATGCCATTCCCATCTACACCTGACAGGCCAGTTGCGGTAGCGTATGAACATGACAAGCAAGCTATGCACTTCAGTGCGCATGTGCGCACTCTATCCATCACACCGTCCCTCTCTCCTTACTTTTGCTTTATATTTCCGACCGTGAATAAACCCGCCGTTTTTGTGGTGGCACGACTGTCTCGTTCACTAAGAAAGGGTCGTTGCCTCCGCCCTTCAACCATCGTAACACGAGTTTATGGTGGAACTTTGCAGAAACAAATGCGTGTTGTTTAGGCATCGTGCTGCAGAGGTGGTCAATGAGACCTTAGCTTACGTTAGCATCACCACTGCTAATCATCAGTGGAGCATGACAAAAAAATATATCACCGAGCAAAAGGTATCTTTACACTATATATTCCCATAGGTAGATATATACGTATTACTCAATTTGCAGCAGACGAACTGAAAGCTGGGCGCGTCGGTGCCTGTTTGTATTAATATCTTGGGCTACGCAAGAAACGCACAGAAGAAGGAAAAGACGAAACGGCACGAGCCCAAACATTGCGCCCATGGGTTTGAGTCCTTGCCTTCGTCCGTTTGTTTCCTTGAGTAACCCAAAATTTGGTTTTATCAGTTTGCAACTTTAAGACCCACTTCACCTTTCATTTGCCGCTACTGTATACATCTTCGAAAGCAAAAACCATGGCGACACCTGTGGGCTTACAGCGGTAGTAATATGCAGCTGTTGCGCTTTAAATTGTGCGGATAGTGGCATCACTGTTGGGGGCCACAAATATGCGCTACGAAATCCGAGCAAATCCCTCTTATGTTCACCTCGGGTTATGACTCTTGGCTCACGTATCGGTAAAGCGGGGAGGGGGAGGGGGGCTGACAGAAGAAAGGATGACTATGAGATTATGGGATTTTAAGCGCGCCCGTTATCATTATTTAACCGTAGTTCCCAAATACCCATGCAGACCAAGCATGGACGGCATTACCAAAACAAAAGCACGATGGGCGCACCTCGTCCATCACACTGAAAGAGCCGCTCGCTCAGACGCCGTCAGCGCAAAACTCGGTCAGCCCGCGCCGCAGGGCAGCCACCGGCGAAACGAAATTGTCCATGCATAAAGCTGGGGCCATGAATCACGCGCACTACGCCATAATTTATGCACAGCGCTCACTTACCAGGCTCGTCGCGCTCAATGGACCAAGAACGTGACGAGCATCCTAGAGTGAGACGCGCGGCGAAGTAGGAGCAACAGATCGCCACATACAGCAAAACCTTTTCACGCACTTCACGGCACTCTCTCGCTGGCCGATAAAAACCACGAGGAAGAAAGAAGAAGAAGAAGCTACAGTGACAGTAGCGCAGTGAGATTGATTTATCATGCTCCTCCTCTTCATTCGCTTTGCCGGGGGTGTACGCGTCGGCCGAGAAGTGCAGCAGAAAACGCGCGTGTGCGCGCAGCATAGGACGTTCACCTTTTCTTCCTCTTACTCTGCTCACTTTTTTCTTAGGTCTCTGTCCGTGAGCTTGAGTAAAGACGCTCAAGATGTTATCTTGCGCGCACTGAGAGGCAACAATCTACAGCAGCGCTCATGGGACGAGTCTGGCCAAGATGCGCACATGGCGTATGCTGCTCTTTGGCACTAGTATCACGAACACGACAGAAACGGGACAAAAAGAGGAGAGGCGAACAGTGCAAACGCTGAGCCCGATGCGGGATTACGAAGTTGCGAAGTGATATCAGGGTTTGTGACGTGTGGGTCTACTCTTTCCGTGCCGTTTCTGTCGCGCTGGTAAGATGAATAATTAATCTCGCAGCCAACTGGCCCGGTTAACAGACGTCACTACGCCAGCTAGCTTTCGCAACGCGTGCAAAAATAAACACGAAGTTGTGCTTCTTACAAAACGATTTGCGGGAACTAACGCCCCCGCAAGTCGTTTCTGTCCTCCTAACGCAACCACAGAGTCGCCTGCTCAAGCCATACAAATGTACCACCAACACCGACGAGCAGAGCGCGGAGCAGAATCGAGTCGCTTGACCGCTGCCGCCGTCGCGACGCCAGCACCTCGCCGAGTGGAGCGGCAGCCGGTGTTCGGAGGTTTCGGAGCGCTTAGCAGCGGTGCCCTGGAGGGGCATCAACGCGATGACATAGGAAGAAGTGTGAATGAACTGCTGTTCGCGGCGTGCTTTTGGTTTATTAATAAACGCAGGTTAGCTCCCACTGCCATGTTTATGTTGAGAGCATGTGTACGCAAATAATGAAGGAAGTGGATGGATGGACAAGCGCTGCCGGAAATCTTTTGGCAGAGAATTTCACGTGTCTTGATTTTTCACTTATTTAATGCTTCATTAATAACTGGAAGCATATCGCAAGTGTAACGTTGATTGATTATTCATACAAATAAATTTATACAGAGAAACATCAATGCCTTTTCTGCTTTCCTGTCTTTTTGCATTATATAAATATTTCTCAGAAATTCAGGTCCTTCGCTGTGCTTCTTCTTGTTCGTGCCTTGTAGCATAAAACCATATCGATTACACAGACCACGTTAATGATGAAAGACTCAGAGAATGGAAACACAGCGTTAGATGCGCCCACGTAAGATAGCTCAAGCCGTTTGCAGCATATTGGCGAGATCTTTATTCGTGCAGAATTGTGCAATAGGAAAAAACAAATTCCTAATGTAAAAAATAAACAGAAAACAAATATAAAGAACTGTTGAGGTATAAATGACCGTTGATTCGGTCGACTACTCTGACGGAAAGCTGTTCTTGGACTGATTTCTCAAATGAGGAATATCTTCTTTCAGGCAGCCCCAGCCTTCGGTTTATGTTAATGGTTTGATCGATCACTAAGTTCCAATATTAGAAGATATTCATACGGGACATGTAGCCGACAGTAGATAGTTTTCAGGTTGCTGAAGATGATTAACTCTAGTGTGGGCAGGATTGCACCTTGCTCAGCCTTGCTCAGCCTTGCCTTACGTTACCTTACCTTGTCTTACCTCATGTAAAGTTTACCTATAACTCCTCTCCGCACGACACTGCTGGTAATTGCTCTTTTAATTTATTACGTGGCCGAGAACCGACGTTGCCATTTGCCACCTTCCTCGCCCCCTGCTATGGCGCAGGCTATCGATTAGACGCGTGAGTGGCCGATCATGCACGTCGCAAAGCATCCAAAAGCTTGTCAGGGACCGCCCACGCCATCAAGTTAAATTTGTGCCCGGCTCACAAATTTCGGACACCCCCTTCACTTCGTGAAGGGGGTGTCCTAAACCTCCCGCCACAGCGGCATTTACCGTGTGTTGCATTAGGTAACTGAAGTGACATACCAGACAGTCCCAGTGTCTCCAGCGACACTATTCTCACCGCCCTCGAACGATATTTTCTGTGTTTCTCGGCTCAAAGCTTTCGATGGAGCTTTTCATGTTGATCTTTAGTGCCAACGGCTTAGTGCTACGACACAGTCAAAGCTGAGGGTAGTGCGCTAATCCATCTTACTAAGCGTAGTGAATTTTGTCATAACCTGTAAATAGTGTCGCACTTGTCTTTCGTTGTAGATAAAAACGCTAATAATTTGTATTAACTCCTCAGTAATCGTATCAACGGCATAGAGTAGGCTAACAGGGACTATAGGTCCCATGCAATAAACATAGTGAAGTGCGCCTAAAGCCCTCCGAATAAGGTCACAGGCCGGTATTTTGCACTTACGCATGCTCCAGGGTGCACTATATTATAGACGGAGCGAAGAACGAATCATCTTTCTGCGAGTTCTCAGCGGAGCCACGACAGCGGTAATTATTGGTATCTCCTTTGTGAGGCTGTTTATGAGCGGGAAGGTGATATGAAAGCCTCGTGGACGGGATCTTTTGCTAAAGAAGGTTCGCGGGCCTTCTCTCTCAGCAAGTGCGAAAGACTGCGGACACAAACCAACTGTGAATGTCGTCTACTTGTTCGAGACAAAACAGTCACGACCCGCAGGCACTGACTACGCATTCAGAGGACGTTGCTTCCGAATATATGTCACCAGCAATTTATCGGTTTGTTTCACAGCTTTGTAAATATCTTTGTTTACATATCTCTAGTATAAAAGGTGTCCCAGGTGACCTTAGCCAAGCTCCTAAAAATGAAATATAGAATGTATGAGGACGCAACCAACGATAATCTGTCCGAAGTGGCGCACCGCAGCAGCATTCTGTGATAATTGAACTATCGATGATTAGATATGATTGTTTGACCAAAATTTTAATTACTGAATTGAGGGCACGAGTTCTTATAGAAAGGTAATAATTGTGTTTTAAAACACCCAGCTGAGTTGTTTTCAGTGTGCTATGTCTCGCGTAATTATTAGGTCCGCGTTATAACGAAAATGCGCGAAGAATGAAAATAACCCCATGATTACGCGCCCGGACACAGCGACACCTGTGGTACCAGACGTTACTCGGAAAAATTAGCTCTGCTCAAGGACTGTTCCCCCCTCCTCAATGCCCCTAACCATTGCAGTGACTTCACACTTCACGCCGAAAAGTCAGCTCGCATTTCGCGTTGACCAATGCCGATACCGATGCCTCGCCACTTTCCCGTAGCCGCCGAGCTAGGCATTGAGCTGAGTTATTAAGCCCGAAGTGCTTTTAGTTCCCATAGTCGGCGACTTTCAAGTGGCCTTGAACCAAAAGCCAGAGCTGTTATCCGGGCACACAAACGAGAACATCTGGGCAAGTCGCGAGAACAAAACGAGATCATTCGGGCAACCAGTCAAAACCTAAGAAAAGGCGGTCTCTGGCCCTCAACCCTTTGCACAAGACCGCTTACATACGCTAGTTACTGCTCAAACAAGTTACAAAAATATTGTTTCAGAGTTCTCCTAATGTTATTCACAATATCACTTAAGCTGTAACTTCTAGTACGCTGATGTTTTATTTGTCACTTGCAATAGTGGCTTTCCAAAGGCAGATACAGGGCACCATACACTTTATTGTCATCTTTTGGCGCTGAGACAGTGTTGCCTGTGCTCTTTTGAAGGCCAGCGGACCGTTACTTCTGCGGCGCGGGTTTTGCGTCACCTCGAGAGATGGCGCCACGCTGCGTGGTGCCTCCTTCAGGCGCTTTTATTCATCTAGCTGGTCAGCGTCCATATGGACCAGTGCACTGTATGGCATGGTGCGGTGTGGTGCGGTGTGGTGTGGTCGGATGTGCCGTTGCGAACATGCACTGCACCCAGTTTAAGATTGTGGCTAGTAGCATCTCCAGCCAATCTGCTTTCTTGGTTACCATCTCATGCTTACAGCTGCTCTCGATTACGGGAGAGCCAGCAGTTTTTTATTCCGAGTAACGCAAGGGACCACTGGTGTCGCGACTCGCGGACGCATAACCATGCCGCTGTTTTCATATTTTGAGCGTTTTCATTATAACGCAGAAAAAGAAATATTTCCGCGAATTTAGCACACTGAAAACAACTGAACGGGAAGTTTTAAAATGCAATTGTTAATTTTCCGTTAACGTTCGCGGCCTGAATTCAATAATTGAAGAGTTCGTTGAATAATCTAATTTGATTTTCAATAGTTCAGATATGAAAAAAAAAATTCCTCCGGCAGCCACACGTCACTACTGTCAAAATACCATTGGTCACGACCTCGTATAGTTTATATTTTATTTTGAAGAGGTTCGCTTACGTTAGCTGGGACACTGTATATGACACCAGAATCCCTACCGGAGGAATTTAAATTTTTATTGTCTTTTTATTTGCACATAATACAAACAAGGGCGTCTAGTAAGTGAGTACGGTATAGGCATTACGTGATGCCTTTTATCGGCTGCAGTGACCCAGAATTAAACTGCGCGCATCAGGCAGCAAATTATAGCGCTAGAGCGAGTGTACTTAATGTCATAAGCTTGCGCACCGATAGGCCCTGAATTTCATTTGACAGGCTTCAAGCAGAGCCTAGAACGGTAGCATAGGCATAGACAGTGCAAGAACTTTTCCTGTAAAATGACACACGCTGACTGACGTAAGCGAAACATGCATTCGACACTATGCTTCGCATACCTTTGCAAAGCATTATTTAAGTGCAAGCTTCATCAGTACACCAAATAGAGCAATATTAATTTTGTTTATTTCGCCACGTGCTAACATATGCATTGAACATATTCTCTTAAGGCTGCCGTTCGACTCAGACGTAAAGGTCACCCATTTGCGCGTCTTCTTGCCGAACATAGTTGGTCTGGTAGCACGAAAGCCGCTGCGGGCGACTCCCTGCATTCGTGATGGATGCATGATGAGCGTGTAGCTGACATACGCTGTCGTAAGAATAAGAACAAAATCTATGGTGTCAAGTCCTCGCCGAATTCGCGTACGCGTTTTCTATGAAGAGGGAGGAGACTGCTACGAAGTATTCCAGTCGAAGCCCCTTGCCGCACGATTTCTTTCCGTAAACGCACACCTCTCGCCAACAGCCGCTTTGCGGCGGAATTTTGCAAACAGTGCGGCACTCACTGCGACAAGGGAGTGAACCCCGGAGATCGCTTGGCTCCTGGCGCTGACGAAATCCGGGACGACTCCCTCCTTTTGTACTCCGTGCGGCGCCATCAAACGTGCCGTGGGCGTAGTATTCTAGTGTTTACTTCAGAGCGTGTTGACCTGCTCAACGCACCAGCCACCTCCGCCCCACTGCGCATGCCCGCATCGATGTTATCTGGAGGCCGTAAAGGGCAAAGCTGTCGAAGAGTGAATTACCATCAAAGCTGTTGAAAGAAGGGAGGGCTGCAAGTGCTATAAGAGGGGGGCTCCCAGAAACACTACTCAGCAGTACCCAACGCTGATGGTGCCACCCCCCCCCCCCCCCCCACAAGACTCCGATCACTGATTTTCCTTTGGCCGCTCGCTCCGGGCGTATCAGACCAACCATCATATCGGGAATGAGGGGGCCTCGAGCTTGAAGAGGTTACAATGGTCCATGCACTCGCCAACAAAGCCATTGTATGGTGTGCGCGAGGCCGGTGAAGCTATCATATCAGTGTATGTCTGTCTCTATACGTTAGCCTGTTGCTGCTGTTGTCGAATCTAGTGGGTGCATCGATGCTGACGCGCGTTCCATGCGGGTTTCTATCTCACTGCATAATCTAAAGTTATCCCTCGAATGGAGCCGTAGTTTTCGCTAGATTTCCAGAAATCACGCTCCTGTTCTGGATTAGACGGTGTTACCCAGTGCGTGTGGTCGAAATTTAGGCGATTTGTTTTCACTCGCATTTGATGCCGTGTTCATGGAGGCTCTTGTTCGTGGTAAGGTATTCGTAGTTCGTTTACACACTAGTACTGTAAGCTCTTGTACCCGGAGGACTTGCCTAAATAATATGGCGATCATTATACACATCTTTTCTATTATGTGCTTGCGCAGTGCAGCCTAATTATAAATCGATCATATTAGGTATTTGTGTTGCTGGAACGACGTCTGGCATATGTTTTTAATAAGGGTTGCGGTTATGAAACGGCCGAAATCAACTATTATTTTAGACCTTGCTCTACGTAGCCATAGGGTACTATTTATGCGGCTAAAGTTAAGTTTAGTGGTACACGCAAATAATAATTTTGAATAACCAGCAAAATGGTCTTCGCTGCATGGCGTAAATCATTTACCAAATGCCAGGCCATTTTACTCTAATATTTCTCACAAATAAAGCAAGCATGCCCTAAATGAACAGACTGCAACTGAGGCATTTTGGACGCGTAAATAGGAAGCCTCTCTCAATTAGATTTCAGGCGCAACTCGACAAATCCTTCACTTTTGGTAAAGCTTTCCAGCAAGGGTGATATTATTTCAAGATTACTCTCACTAGTCGTACCAAACTTTCGGTTTGTCAAAAGTACTCTAATGACTAATCATCACTTGGAGGAAAGCATGAACGAGACAGTAAAGCTTGCAGGGGACCCATATTTTCAGAAGGATAAACGACAAAGGAGCATAACTGCGTTCAATGCGGCCGAGAAGCTGGACACCATATTACGGCGCAAACGTGCGTTTGAGAGCTCGGACTAGCTCAATTCTTGGAAGAGTTCAACGCCAGAAGTCGTGGACTGGGACAACGAGTAAACAACGGCCGTGAACTGCCCTATAAAAAAAAGTTTCGCCCAAAAGGCCAAGCATTATTTGCGTTAGCGAATTACTAGACTGCTATATGAAGTAGGGCTAATAGTTTTACCGACCGTGTAAAGTTGTGAACATTCTCTAACTAAATTGCAAGCATGGTGCCCCAGACAAACATGAATGCATCGCACTCGATAAACGCGGATAGTCGCTGTTAAAAGGCTGGCGTGAGGAAGAGCGGCAGCAACAGCGAGCGAATTCCACTATCGTACTACCTCTCGCTTCAACTCTTCAACGGGCCTTATTTTTAACGCGAATACAAGGCCCGACATATGCAGCCACTCCATGCGCAGCAGTCACCGGAGTGAAACACCACCCTTACTCCAACTTGCACGCGATGAAAGACGACGCGCTTCCTCCCCGAACTTCCTCCCTTGCGCGTGTGATATTGAGTCACGGCCGTTGGACGGATTCGGATTCTTTCTTGTCTTTTCTTCGGTCCATATGCGTTAAAGTTGCGCTTTTTACACCATTAAAGACCACGTATCATAAGAGAAGCTTGGTACACCGTGTCAGCTAAATGCGCGAAAGTGTTCTACCAACTAATGTTTCGCCAACTCATTAGTAATCTTAAAGTTTCATCTTCTGGCTGTGATTCGATTAGGTCAAGAATATTGAAAATGACTAAAGTGTACTCCTCTGTTATCTTGTCGAACATTTTTGTTGAATCAGTGGAGTGCTCCACAATTCCCGGTGATCGGAAGGTAGGGAAGGTGGTTCCTGTCCATAAGTGAGGTAATGTACATCTTCCCGATCGCTTACAAGCCGCCCATGTAGGCTTCTTGAGCACGTCATTTATTCTCAATTAATAAAATTTCTAGAAGAAAATTCTTTCTTCCATATCCCCTATACAGCATAGTGAAAATACGGCCTTCAAAGGCCGTATGCTTCAGCTCAACCTAGAGCCTTTTTCTTGTCTAAGCGCCGAGACGGGGCTCCGACCAACGCGGGTCATATGTTACAGGCCATTCTCGCAAATTGAAGAAGGCGCGCCGCAGGACGACGAATATGGCGATTAGAAAAAGCACGTTCGTGGTTGTTTTTATGCTCCCACCCAGGTTGTGGCTTCTCTGTATATATTTCATAAATATAATTTTGCCTAGCCTTTATCTATGTCGCAATTTTACGATTGTAGCATAGATCATCGGCAGCCAGCACCAGCTTTATCTTGTCATAAAGGTTCGTGCTTCATAACACTGCTATCTCTACATTCATGTGTACACACTTTCGTTCCGCCCACACCTCTTCATCGGGCATTCGCGTGCCACAACCTAGAAGCACTGGCGCTGATGGCGGGCCATATTTGCTATGGGAATCGATCCACATCTCGACGGTGACAGCAATGAACGCAGCAGAAAATAGCAGACGGGTGTGAAGCAAGAAACATTTTAAGACCATCTGGTGTCCCAATTGCTTGCCCTCGTATTGTTGTTATAGCCCTACTCATCCGTTCTCGTCGGGAGTTCAAGTGAGCGTTGTTTGTTCTTGCGGAGACATATTGGCCCGACGTTCTTGTTTTGAGTGAAAACAGACGGATGGCATATGCGTGCGAGTGCTTATTTGTGTGTTCCCACGCCGCCAGGGGTCTAGTGCTTTTCAGGTTTGTCGACGCTATGGCGATGACAATATCTTAAAAGCGTATGGAGTGAGAGAGCGAGCGAGCGTGCAGATACTTGAACGCATGGGTAGAAAGAAAGAAAAGCAAGAAAGAAATGTAGATCTTTGAATTTTCTTTGTATGGTAAAGTGCCAATCCACTTCAGTGGGTCTGGTAACCAACTCGCTTGTCCAAGACAAACAGTTACATTGTGTATTGTCGTGTTTTGCAGCGAAGCTGTTAGCCTCTAGTTGGTCGGCATTTTTCATGTCCGCGTCCGTCAGCAAACGTGTGGGCCGATCCCGGTGGCAGTGCAGGTCTAGGAGCAGTGTCTCGCACCCCGGTAAAGCACAGGCTGCAAGCGGCCAGGCAACCGAAGCGAAAAGAGCATACATTATTTACAATCCCGAATACAGCATACAGAACAGCATAAGTTTCAATAACGAACAAGCACAAAACAATGATATGAACCAGATAATTATTATGGTAAGGCGCTCCTGGTAACAATGTGAAGCCCGTAGCGCTCCCAGCGTATGTTTCTCGGTAAAGATTACTGTTGCGCAAGCAACTGCGCCGAATGCAGCTTGCTCCGTGGGAAGTGACGTTCCTAGCCTTTCGTACATAAAGGAACCAGCCTAGAAATGCTGTTGCAGCACCGCTATGGGCGGCGGCGTACTGTCATAAATTACCATTGTTATCATTACTGCCGTTACTCTAAATTGCCATGACAAGTATACCATACTCTAAAGAAATAAAGTATTGCATCCGCTTTACGCACTTGTAGAAGTGGTGTTCAACAGCTTCGCTGGACATCCACTTTCGCAGGGGCGGGATGGTGAGTGAATTTTCTTTTATTGTGTGGATATGATATTTCTTCATGAAGAAATAAATACATCGTCCACCGATTTCTTCTTCTTTTATTGACCTCTACGTCTTCTGGCATGTTTAATTTTTCTTTTCGCAGCACCGAGAGCGCTGCCAATAACCTTTTTGATGGGAAGGCAATTTTTTTCTTTAGATTCCATAATTTCATGCAAATTCTCGTAGGAATAACTGTACAGATTGCGAATTGCTGGTATTTTCTCACACACGCCAATAGGGCTGCTTCATAAATCAAGAAAAAACAATAATAAAGGCAACACCTTAGCGCTCCTAGAATACCATAAATATTCGCATTGCTGCGGGACATTTGTTGTATTTGTTATATATTTGTTTTAGAAGCCACTGAGAAGTGTTGCGTAAACGAAGTCTGAACAACGGGAAGGTGTTGCCAGACCCACAGGTAGTCTTCTTTGGGTTGCCACTCCCTGCAGAGACGCTGCACATTTTATGGACACATTCGTAGGATGTCAGTCAGAAAAAAAATGACAAAGAGAGAAATCGTAAACGACTTCACTATGGCGCCTTCCCTACACACGTGCCCGCAGCTCCTGGCTCGCCTGCTGCTTGCACCGGTGTTTACATTGGAGAAAGGAAGTAAAGAGATGCCATAAATCATTCCTAATTCGCTGTCACCTCTTCTTCTTGGCTGCGTGCTTTATCGGCCAAGAAGTGTGCGCGAGTGTGTGAAAATGTTTTGCTCGACACGACAATATGCTCCCCTTCTTTCTCCGTGGTCGCATAGTCCCCTTCGGCACTTTGAGTATGACGAACTGCGTACAAAAGTGGATGCGCATATTTCTGGCACCACAAGGTGCGCATGCTTACTATGGGCAGAGCTCGACGCATGCCTGATTGCCGCAAAGTCTGCATAGTTAATATGGGCAGAGCTCGACTGGTGGCTGATTGCATGACCGCGGCCATTCTGTGGGTCGCCCTAATTTCTTCTGGGTATCTCGAAGCTGTGACCGTGGTCGTGACACTGGTCAATGCGTCCACGTTTTCCTTAAAAGAAGATAGGCTTGTTTTAGTAACCACTTAACATAATTTTTAACTTTACACCGAGGCAGAAGTGCTGACCACAAATGACTTACTTCTCTTTCTTTCTCTTCTTTTTCCTGATTTCTGTCTTTGAACTGGATAATATCTGGTCTTACAATTTAAATATAAATTCTTTGATATTACTCGCCATATCAACGATAGGACTATGACGCACTTCATAATTGCAGACTCCGCATTAATTTTCGCCACCTAGGGTCCTTTAACGTGCACCCAAAGCACGGTATACGGCGTTTCTGCATTTTACTCCCATCGAAATGCGGCTGTCGTGGCCGGGATTTATTCTTGTGACCTCGTGCTTTGACCTCGTGCTTTGACCTCGCGCTGAGCATCGTAACGCCGTAGTTACTAAGCAATCACAGCGCGTGTATACCTGAAGTGTTAATTCAAGACGATGTGTGCATAGGAGCGATTCGCTCACAAAAAGTCACTTGCACTTAATACGCACATCTGCACTTCCCATGCCGAAACTGAAACATGAAAATTATCATGAAAGAGTTTGGCTGGCTTTCGGTTATGGTGAGGAACTGTGTTGAGCTGAAAAGCCACAGCTGTGGCCAGGAGACTGGGGCCCTATAACGTAAAGCTATTCCAATCTGTTCCTATTCCAATCTCGTGACGTCAAATTTGCGTAACCGCTGACGCAAGAATTGATCGGTGAGCCACAGCGTTGTCAGCACAACCCAATGAAACGCTGTCCGCGTTTACAGAAGGCCGTTTTTTTTTGTCTTAAAAACAAATACCATTTCCTACATTGATTGGTTTTTGTTCTCTAACTGGCTGGCAAGAGGCGAGAAGCATGCTAAAGTGGAGAGGGTTTTCATGGGACCGAGCTAGCACAGTGAAAATAGATAACCGCATGAGGAGGGTAGTGCCAGCCTCTGCGATTGGTCCGCTTCCCTTTAATTACCTTGCGGCACGTGGTTTGTGAAAAATCGCGGAAACGTGCAACAGAAGGTTAAGAATGACGCTAAACTAGATCCTCAGCAAAGAAGAGTTGGCAGAGCGATGTCGTATACGTGTCGAAAGGGCTTGATAGCGCTATACTGCCACACAAGAAGTTTTATTATAAGCAAGTAAATACATGCTTTCCGGCAGGTGCGAGTAGCCTTGCCTGAGCGATCTGCAGGAAGCCATCTTCTATACCTTTCGAAATGGGGCAGTGTCCACCTATCTGTAAAAAATCACTTTTGTTCGGTATATAATGCATCCTTAAGGCTAACACGTCACTTTGACAAGGTGAGCTTTCGCGGTTTTGGAACGTCGCGTGACAGACAGGCGAAGTGGGCGTAGCTTAAAGCTTTTGACCAATAGCAGAAGGATAATGGCAAAAAAGCATCAAATGAGAAATAATTGATTTTTTGTTTGATTTATTCATGCATAATCAGTGTGTACACGCCATATCAGATGGGAAGCTATAGCGGTTTCCGTAGCGCCGGCTGACAGAGGGGCGAAGTGGGAGTGGCAACAACATTTTCCGACCACTCGTCGAGGGCTGATTGCAGAACTTGAAAGAAAATTTTTGAATGGCTTTACGTTATAGCGCGCCTGGTTAGGGTTGCGGTCACACAAGCCCATTAAATCATCCTTAAAGCATCACTCTGCTTCCCGAGAGCTTTCAATGATAGAACTCGTTCTTTGCTTTTTGACTCGATCGAATAACGTGGCGCTTCAAAAGGTGCAGTTATGCATAGGGCCGCATATCGTAAGTCAGGCAAAATAAATCATTAGTCTACTCAGTATCACTGGACCACTGCAGATTTACCGGTGATCTCAATTTAACAGCTGCACTGCATCAGCAGAAGTCGCTGTCCATCCGCAAATTTCATTGGTTAATCACCGTTCCGTTTTTCTGCCGCCGTCCCCGAACTGCGCTTCCTTTCTTCCTGCCCTGTAGATTTATTTATAGCCTATGTCAGTGCTTGTGTGCAAATGTTAGCGGAACAGGCACTGCGCACATATGCAAATAAGTAAGGTTTTTTTAGTGACACAACTACACACATCACGCTTAAAACTACACACATCGGTCTTTCCGCCTTTCGAATGGGCGCCCACGCTCATCAAGAAGGCCATGCACCGATGCGTTTCATAATCACAAGATAAAAGTTGCAACTTGTTCAATGTTCGTACCCACCACAATGCTGTCGTACTAGCACGTCCAGGATATCCGTGGTAGTACGTGAAAAAAATGCCTTCAATCTACGAGATATTTCCAATCTTGTTTTCCCAAACACGTGTGCTCTTGTACAAAAGAAAAATAAACGAAAAAAAAACGTGCGCTGTTCTCATTTTATCCGAGTCTACGGAGATCATGTTCCCAGGATTAGTATCCTCCGAGTGAACCATTCACTCCGATTGAATGACAAGGCTTGACTTGCACTGTGCGCCTTCATTTTACTCCGCAATACAGTGATGTCGTTTTGAGCCTAGTAGTGTAATAGTGCAACGCTTTAGTATACCCAACTTTCAATTGTTCGTATAGCAATACTAAGAGAGATATCGGTATTTTTGCCTCATTTTTGTAGAGAATGTGTCGAGGTCATGTCGTCGTTGCGTCGTCGTTGTAGTTTTGACGTTGTTGCCAGGCCCTTAGCTGCTTCCGTACAAAAATTGCTTCAGAAAGACAAAGCTAATTAAACTGGTTCCTATCTTTTTCTTTTCACGAAGGGATCAAGTACATCGACCCTACGCCAAATGAAACTGCTAGTTTCCAATGCTTGCAGTCGCTGTTGCCTTCTCATATTCAGTGTGCGTGCCTAGGACGCGAAAGAACGATACTGCTGTTGGAGTTTACCATGTGCCAGTGAAGTATGGAGCACTCCTAAGGAACTTGTAAATTACGGGCAATGGTAAGAAGCGCCCTATACCTGATAATAGGGTGCTGACGAGCAGTACTTCTTTCGTTGGATTTGATACCATGCAATGCGGGTGCGCAGCGAACAATGTAGACACAGCAATCAAGCGCCCCATATATGAAAGAAATCAATTCAAGCTATATCAAGTAAATAGCAATACTGGCATGAAAAAAGGTTCCTTTGTCGATAAAGCATCTAACTACTTTTCTCCGTAAAAGCCGGTAAAATCAACAGAAGTTGGCTCCAAAGCTACACGTGCGACCTGTGGGCCGACCAGGTCACCATGCTCTAAAACCCGCCTTTTTTTGGAACGCCAAGGTACGAAGGCGTCTACCCTCGACGCTGTCACTGGCGTTATTATTTTTTGTTTCCTTTTGTGAGTTATCCGAACTCGAGGGGTGATGTGCAGTAAACGCAGATGGGTTGGTAACAAGTTTAATATGAGGCGTGGACGCATCCCCAAACAACTCATCTACACGCCTGCGCGTAGACTCGCACATACACGTCCGCAAACCCACATGCACGCAGGAACATACGTGTACACAAGCACAGAGCAACAAATACCTAAGCAGTCGCACTTAAATGTGGAAGAAAACACGCGGGCAAACATATAGACGCGCGGAGATTGCGGGGGCGCGGAACACACGCTCCAGCTCTCCGCAAAAGTTCGCTCGAACTCCTCGCCAGAGTCGGCGACGCACTAAAGTGTGACGCCGCCCCACGGTCGTCGGCTCATGACGCCGACAGACGCCCGCGAGACGGCTCGCATGCTAAGCGAAAAATGCATGCAGCCAGATCGGCCAGAAAGACGCATCTCCACACGTATGTAGGAGCCCTGCGCCTCCTGTCAGGAGCCAGAATAGTCGCGAAGAATTGCCGACGCTAGCCTGAGATAAATTAAAACAGCGAGGAGAAAAAGAAAGTGACGCGGTTCTTGCGAGTGGGAGAGAATCACCTCGCGCGTAAGAGGCCCGCGCCCTCCTAGGCCACCGCACTTCAGCGCAGTTGCAGACGGAGCGAAAATAAAACCTACCAACGGTTGAAGGAAAAGTCAAATTCGTCAGGGCACCCTCTCAGCTAAGCCGTCTTACATGAAATCACTTTCGTCGCGGTGGGAGGGGGTGTGACGAGAATGGGGTTTGCGGAGAAGAGCTAAGTGCACGCTCAAGTGAGTACATAGCCACGCTTTCATTTTAGATTGCAGCAGCGAAGCAACGAAAGGAGCCGAGCTTGAATTCCTTTCGCGAGGCAGAAAAGCTCCCCACTCGCTGCCTTGCTTTGCACTCGCAGCATTACATGTCGGCAGAGCTCCACCGGGTACCGTCTCTTGCGGCCGTAAATGCAAGCTGCTCTTATAGGAACGCTCCTGAGGCTGTGGAACCCACGATGAAGGAGCCTGTATTTTAGAACCAGAGTATTGGCTCTATGCGGCGGTTTCCTTCTTGAGTGGCGCACGAGGCGATTCTGGCTCGCTGCGGTCGTGTTCGAAAAGTTATGAAAATGGACGCTGTAATGTGACCGCGTAGCTGCCGACCTGCTGCCCGCCAGGATGCCTACCATTCTTTCGTGGAATTTCCGGACGAAAGTTGCGCTAGTCTTTAAGCGTAAGTGGCGGTATAATAGCACGAAGAATTGTAAAAACACAAGGATTGTGTAAACGCGCTGGCTCGCAATTATCGTTTGCTCATTCACCATCTGCAAGGTGAACTTTTCGGAGCGAAAGTGTACAGACGAGGGATTCCGTGATAAATATTTTTGTTCTACGCATGTAAATGAAAATTAAAATAGAAGACGGTAATCTAAATTTTACTTTGGGAACATTACAGTGCATTCGTCTATTTAGAATTGTAGGTATTATTTTCAAATAAATTAACTTTTTGTGGAATCTGCTAAAACTGAGATCCATATGCATCCTTTGAATAAGACGAGCGTCATTCATATATTATTCATTTTTGACAAATTTTAAATATCAATAGACGTCCTTTGAAAGATATCTCAAATGGTGAGACATAATTAAGAAAATACACTTACATATTGGGCTATTTTTTTGGTCTTTAGCAATTACAGTGGTGTCATTCTTGCATCGACATCCTTGAGTCCATGTGCGAATAAGCATTAATGCAGGGTGAATGACGTGACCCTTTGTCGTCTGTAGCGGTGTACCTCTTTCATGGCACTCCTCCACGGCGTGGTTTCCTGTGCCCACAAAGACAAGAAAGAAAAGAAAAAGAACAAGAAATATATCGCTCTTGATGAAGAAGCTGAATGAACAGCAATCTGAAAGAAGTCTTCAAGAACAAATTCACGTACAATCTCGTACAAAAAATTTCCGAAGTGGTTCTTAGTCGAAAGCGAGCAGGAAGAACAGCCTGCAGGAGACAAAACACAGCAGGTGATCTCGTGCCCAACGTCAGTCAACGCTGTGGATAGATGATCGCCCGCTCTTTGGCGCGTGGGCGGCTCGACGGCCAGGTAATAACTCGGTATGCGCCAGACACGCCAACAGCGAGAGGCCAATCATCGGAGCGATGTGGCACCGGTGGTGTCGGTCACTCAGCGCAAGCGAGATGCCGTCCGTCAGACTGCAGGTCAAATAGCCTCTATGGCCGCAGACACCTAGAAGTAGTAGTTAACCTGTGGAAACGAAACCTGCCGCACTGACATGTGCCTGACCTTCCTTCCGAAACCATGCATTGCAGTGTGCATGGCTCGTATGAAAGGAAGACTAAAGAAATAGTCGGTAGAGAGAATTATTGCACTCAGCGTAGGAGTGCACTCTCTTCTGTGCGGTCGGATCGTCTATTTTTAATGGGCAACTATACACATATACATTCTTTTGTGGCAAAGATCTGTGCACCAGGAACCACGCGCACCTCGATTAAGAAAAGAGGAAATTATCTGCGTAGAGGCTAGTGTTTGCCTCGGCTGAGCTTGGATTGATTCCTTGACGTTGTTTTCTTTTTACTATCATTTTAACAGCATTCTTTTACAGCATTTACCTTTTCGCGAGCTTACTTGAATAGTTCACAGTTGTTGCCATTGCATGGCTCCACGTGAAGATTTTGTGCATGGATGTGCTAGAGCTTCAGCAGCCTCTCTTTCAGCCACATGATCAAATATAGAAATTACAGCCGACCTTTGAACCATATGCTGCCCAGCATGCCTGGGCAGCATGCCCAATATGTAGTGTTTACACGGAAATTAGCCAAATGTACATGTATAAACTCCTGCACTACCGCCATGCATAAGGTCCCACTCGATCCAACCCTCTGCCTACAGAGAGCCGTTAAAGCTGCACTAGTAATTTTCGTAGGTATAAAATAATTAATGGAATTACTCCACTCACGCGCTTGTTCATCATGCGCATATGTACTTAATTTTTTTTCACTCTTGAATTGCCCCGTGACATAACGTCGTACTGGAGCTTGGTGTAAGCATGCAGGCCCGTTTCATATGCACTCAATTTACTGGTGTACTCTAACAAGTAAAGGTGTTTTGCTGACTGCGAAACACCTTTAAATGGCTTTTTTTCTACTTATACTTTGCATGCTACAACTCAGCACGTAACGGACTTAACTCTCGAGTAGCAAGAAGAAAAAGACGGTAATGTGCTTAAGCACAGGAAGTGCTAAACAATACCAGCCTTGTGATTTCGCGTGTGTCGGCGCAAAAAAACGCAAATCTGGCTAATTCACTCCTGATGCTTGATATACGTTATATAGAGAGAGGACGCACGAGTGCCTCCTCTCTCTTCTGTGTCCGCATTTTTAATGCGCGCTGTAAGTATTAATAATTCAGGTGTTCCGATTCACCCAGCTACCTACCGTACTACAGAACATCGAACCGTCTTCAAAAGCCCACTGTAGAGTCATATCTTTCCGACAAGCACGTCAAAAAACCGACTTCGTGTCTTATCAACATCGCAAGCGTTTACGGTTGCTAAGGACTTCACGACAAGATGCCTAAACCTGACTTATAGTTATTCAGTGAAGTACTGTCATAGCCTACTGGGCGACACAAAAAAGAGTAGTTGGCACAGTACACAAGTCAGCATTTATGTAATAACTACTAGTGATAACTTTCTTAATTGTAGCTCGACCAGGATTGTTGGCATTTCAGACCATGTTATGAAGTTATGCATGCATTAATACACATTTATTAAATGCCGTACCTCTTTGTTATTGTTACGTCGCTTTCTCTGCTTCTAGAAACCACAGCTCCAAAATGATATTAGCACAAAAGGCGAAGAATAAAAAAAAGCAGTAGGAAACGTTCGCAGGGGTCACCGGTAGTTTATCGTGTGCTGTGTGTCCACAATCACGTTATCAGTCACCCAATAAACATTTCGCTTGTATTTGGCTATCTTATCTCTTCTTTATGCTTCTTGTACGCGTAATTAGTTATTTCCATCATTAGCAGAATATTATCAGGTCAGAATACGAAGTCGGACACATGCTTAGGCACGTTGTGTGTGCTCCTTCCAAACAGTATTGCAAGCCTCTTCCTTAGAACGCATGTTATGAGGGTCAATTACAATTCAGCGACAGCTTCCGTGTTGGCACACAAGCGCTTCTTTGTGTCAAATTGCATCAGTACACATGCCTTTGATTGCCTTGATTCATTGCCACAGCTTTTGGGTAGCGATAACTAAAACAATTCACCTAAAAAGAATTTGACATATTATTTTTTTCTGCAACGTGGCTCCCTGATAGCCGACGAGCACGTACTGACAATATACTGACATTATGACTTACTCGGCTAGTATACCTACGTAAGGGAAGTAAAAAGAAATGAGGAAAGAAAAGATAAAGAACTAACGTACACGAACTCATCTCATTCAGGCGACACTTCTTCCAATGAATTATTATCATTTGTCACGTGATGCGGCTTCGCTAACGAGCATGGCCAGCCGAGCGAGGTGATCAATGCAAGGAGACAGAGACCAGTCATGTCTCTGCTATCAAGCAGCAGTCGACGCCTCCACTGTGCGCTTTCCTCGCTTCGCTATCCTTTTTGTTCTCTCCTAGATAGGTGTCATTACGTGCACAATTAGGCAGCTGCTATTATACCTGCAGGCGCCTGCAGAGTTAGGTGGACGTGGCCTTGATTGCCTTGACTCCCTGCACTTATGGCTGTCCGAGTCGTTACGCAACACCTTGACGCATTTACACGCCACTCGCGGGTCAGCAATCGTGCACACAGCCCGGATAAGTTCGCGGCAATGATTTCGTGATGGCGCCACTACCGGCATATGGAGGCAGTTACTATGTTACCTGGCGGCGATCATTTCGACGGCAGATTCAATCGGGGTATAATAGCAAATTATGCACTGGAGAATGCGAATTTTTTGCCGAGGCATGCCCACCGGACATAGCTCTTTGCCACTCAGTTTATCTAAATGAACACTCACATGAAACAAAAAAATTTAAAAAAAACAAGATAACCAGCCTTTACGCCTCTCTTGGCACCATTCGTTGCAGCTCGTCGCCATTAGTAAAACCACAGCGTACCTGTCGCGGTGTCACAAGTGGCCACGCGAGATCAACCCGACTTTTTTCCTGCTCAGTCGATATTCTGCTCTGAACATACAGATATTTATCATAGTTCGTTTGTCTTTAGTCAGTAGGACTATTATTGCAGCATTTCTTCTTTATGACAGCAAAACAACTTGCTTCCGCGGCTTTGGGCGAATAGACATGAATGTGCACTCATGTCACCTCTGTCGTTTGTGACTTGAGCATTGCTTAAGGTGGAAGCCTTAGGTGAAGGGCGTAGTGTCACTGCGCAAGTGCAGTGACACTTTGCAGTGACACAGTGCAATTTTGAGTGCACTTAGGAATTGTAATAGGCCCAATCTTGGGTGAAACGTAAAAATAGTATTATGTTCGGTATATATTGGAAATGATCGTCAAAAGAGCTTTCATTAATCCACCCTGTTATACGTGTGAGAAGTCGGCCCGGCTAGCACACATCTATCACGTTATTCCAAAATCCCAACTCAGAATGAGCGTTGTTTATTCAATACTGCTATGTTGCTATATTTCTCTTGGGCATCTAGTGGTTGAATATGCGCATCGCATTGATGTTATTAATCTGGATTACGCGTGCACAACCTCAGTTTCCCGGTACAGTTCCGCTGTAAGAATATGCCGTTCACACTCTTGCTGGCAAAGCACGCTTGCGACATCAAAGTTTAACCTTATGCAGCTTATTCGAATATAATATTTTTGCCTCCATGATATTTATTTCAACGACAATTTCAGAATGAAAGCGTTTGCATTGAAAGCAGCAACAACATTATCAATGATTTGTTCCTCCTTCGAACGACAGATAGCTGCTAGGAATCGTGGTCAGTGAAAAGACGGTTCTGCATGCAAAACATAGACACGTCCGAAACATCACTCTATTTACGTCATCATGATAATTGCTTATGCTAATGCTCACAGTTGTAGACACTGAGAAAACCATGTAAGTGCGGAGAATGCCATGAGATCACTAAAAATTCAGCCTACCATAAACATCTTACCGCCGTGGCCAAATTGCAATATCAAAACTTTCAAATGAAAAGAACATCAACCGAGGCAAGTGCACATACTATACCAGAGAGGCGTGACCGGACTTCTCCGGGCAATGTTGTTCCTTAAGTGGCACAGCGTAGAATCGTGGAAGAACAGTTCAAACGATGTAATGAACGCCTGACCAAGAGGCCAGAGTGTCGCTTAGGTCCACCAGAGGAAATGTCAAAAATGAAGAACCTGCTCAATAATTCATCCAGTTTCAGACACGCGTGTGGGCTGAGAGCAACGCCGAAAGAATGAAACGTAATGCAAGCAAAAAAAGAACAACCGAGATAGGAAGAAAAACTTTTGCTTGAAAGTTTTAACAGTGTTCACTCACTCGTTGCACCGGTCGGATCATTCCGAAGTAACTCTCTGGAAAAGCGATAATAAAACCGCGTAATGGAGCTACTTAGCTTTCTGCTTTTCGCATCAAAGATTCCCTTCGGTGTGCATGAATGAGCCGCCAATTTATCTTAGCGGCGAGAGACACATGGCACCGCGAAATGTCTCCAAGGACGGCGAGTGACTTCGAAAAAACAGGGAATGCAAGAAGAAGTAGGACAGGTCTACGAGAGAAGGGAAAAATTAAGGCAGCCAATTCCACATGACTACGGTGCGTCACCAGAGCGATCGAAATTCTAAGCACCAGCACTTCAGTATTCCACCGTTCCTGTCCCAGTGGTGCGGGAGGTCAGAAAAGAGGATGGTGGAACGGCTGGCATAGCATATCTGGAGGACGGAAGGTAGAATAGAGGGGTGTCGGCTTGCTTGTAACACTGCAGCAGCCTGTTAAAATGATGTGCCATGGTCCAGCGCTCGTTGGCGATGTCAATCAGTTAAGCCATTTCCACCGAAGCAGAGTGACTCGAAGGGTCTGGGCGACACTCGAAGTGCGCAGTAGCATTGGAATGCAGTTGACTTAGAAATTAAGACGTGTCGCACTAATTTGGGTCGCTTTTCTGCGCAGATCCCCATAGGGGATCTGTGCGAAAGAAGACGGCGAGTTTTGCTTCGAGTTTCACGGTGGTGACTTATGGCATTTGGGGATTTGTCATCAGCATGTCGATAGAAGAACGAAAGTAGGGAAGTGGAGTAAAGGCGTTTGGAGTAAAAATTAGAAAGTCCCCTGGAATAGATGGGCGTCGGGAAGCGGGGTTGGCAATCCGGTGACGATTTTACGAACTCCCTAAGTTTGGTAGTCGCGTACCATGGTCGACTCTTTGGGCTTTTCGCCAGAAAGTTACCGGTCTCACGTTGTACTGAACATAAGAAAGTAAATGTTCTCCTTTCTTTTCTTTGCGCGTGTTCACGAAGTCGTGAAACAGTACTTATGTATTGATAACTACGCCAGAGTCACCGTGTTTGCTGTTAAAAATTTCCCGCTTTCGGTATACAGGCTGTTTCACTGCCTGATTTAATCTTTAGCACAGTCATTTGGTATCAAGGTAAATATTTTGCGGTTTCCGTCACCTGCAGACTTGAAAAAGTTTGCATAGATAAGGTGGCTTTTGGATATGTAGTCAAAAGTGGCCGTCTTCAAGCAAATTTTTGCGCCACGCTTGAAACACTAGAGAGAGAGAGAAAGAGAAAATAATGCACAGAAAGGCAGGGAGATTAACCAGATGTAGTTCCGGTTGGGTACCCTGCGCAGGGGGAAGGGTTTAGAGGGAATAAAAAAGAGAAAAAGAGCGGAAGGGCGAGATAGAAAGAAAGGGAGACGAGCACGAACAAAGCGCGTACACTACAGAGCGGTAGGGGGCGGCATTCTTAGAGTCTGTCGTGAAGCCCCGTGGACCGCAAGAACCTTAATAGCGCGAGTAAGGCCTTCAACGCGGATGTTCTTTCGGAGCATAGGCCTAAAGCTAACGCCAGCCTATACCATTAGAATGAAAGGGGAGAAATACCGCAGACCAAATAGCGTGGGCAATATGATCTGGCCTTGATGCGGACGCAGGGACATTTGTGGCCCTTGATTTTATAGTCGGATGCTCTCTTCGCTGAAGTATACAGGGTGTCCCGCGTAATTCTAGCCAAATTTAAAAAATATGAAACTGCCAGGCGGCTGGACAGCCCGAAGGTAATGTTGTTTGCCGTCGCTTGGACATCATCAAATTTTCTTTTGCATACTACATAATTAGATAATTAATCCTAATTCTTCAACTTCTCAAACATTATAACTAGATGAAAAGTGTCAATGAGAAAATTGTAGGGCGACGTGAAAAAATCTCGATACAGCTTTTTGTTGCTCAATACGTGCCACATAAAAGTGTTTTTCTGAGCGTGAAAGCAGCCCGCAAATGTACGCAAAATGCCCTGCGACTGACCACTCGAAGCACTTTCTGAGTATTTGAGGGCTTTTTTCACGCCCGGCAAAACACTTTCATGTAGCTCGTTTTTCATGTCACTCTACAATTTTCTTATTGACACTTTTCATCTAATTATAATATTTGAGAAGTTTAATAATAAGAATAATTATCTAAGTAGGCGGAATGAAAAAGATAATTTGAGTATCTCCAAGTGACGACAAACAACATTACCTTTGTTTTGTCCAGTTCCTTGGCATTTGCGTATTTTAAAACTGTTGTTAAAGTTAGTTGGGACACCCTGTAGAAACCGTCAACAGCATGAGTTGGAATTTAGCCGCTAATGAACGACACCATGTCAAGATTATTTTTTTCTCTAATGGCTTTCCTGTTTCGCCTAATGATTTCCATCTGACAGATCAAGTTATATTTTATGTACCATCGCACTCGCTACGAACTATAACGCACGATCGCTTTGTCACTTGCTACAGCTCATACAGGGCGCGACCTTGCGCAGGGAGCTCTTTGCTCTTTACGAGGGAGACGCACCTACTGCACTACATAAGAGTACCAGAGCGTTGCGGTTAGAGTACTGGATGGTCCACACAAAATCGCGATCATATGTGCGGCTAAATAATCCGCGGTAAATACATTAGAAAAGTACACGGGAGCGACCAACACTCAATTTCACATAGCGCGGAATCTCAGAAGTTTGGCAGTACGGTTCCCCACCTCCCTCATTAAAAGAATACGTCAGTGTGCTTTGAACGAAGTCCGTCTTGCTGTCGCGCCTTCTAAGCGCTATTTTGAGCGTCGCAGCAGTTCTACAAGCGTGAACGCTATTCTCTACGGCTTCCACACCTTTCGTCGCGGCATCCGAATACGTTACGGCTCTGTCTGGATTCATTTTGTCATTGCAGCATGGGGGTTAGCATCTACAACATTTGTGAGAGTAGCCGCGCCGTTTGTGACACTGACCTCGACCGCCCTGACAACGATAGCACTGGGTTTGGACGCGAGGCAGTATTCCCAGAGAATAAGCAACGCTGAGTCTACAGGGCAACGCAAGAAAAGTAAGAAACCAGCTGAACTATCACACGTGGGAACGGCTCAACTGCGCTCAATAGGCCTGTATAATATATGGAGGAAGGTAAGCAAGGAAACAGTAGGTGGCACGCGCCGAAGACAAAGAAAATGGAAGGAATGGAAGTAAGCTGGAAGCAAGAAACCTCCCCCCTTTATATATATTGCTTTACGTGTATGTAGTCAGCCTCGTAGAGAAGTGATACGCCGCGGTTCTTGCGAAATCTTCGTATTCGGTCGGCTAAGTGCATGTGAGACTTCCTGCCACGGCGCGTAATTCCCTCGGTGCCTGTTGCGGCGTAGGGATTGCGTGGCCAGGATCGCATAAACAGAAGCCTTCTGCCGAGCTGTCTTTCACGCACCGCGAAAGGGATATTTCGATGTTAAGCAAGCAAAATGGCCTATAGTTTACAAGGGCGCCGCATCAGGCCCATAAATCGCGCCACGAAGATGTAGGCGAGACTAGGCTAGCAGCCTGCTGCATATAGGTGCAGTGTTATGGCTCAATGCGTAAATGTGGCCATGCTCCCGGTACAGGCTGGGGTTAGTCCTTTTTTACCACAAGGTAAATGTTTGTGCCTGGAATGAAGTTTTTTTTCATATCCTTGCGTTCATCCTGTAGTCCTCTTGATGGACGTAATTATTCTTCTTGATGGCAAATTGCCCTGTAAAAGGCGGTGATACATCATGTGGAAGCGTTGAAGAAATTATTTGACCGGCGTCTCTGTTTGAGACAAGTGCGTCAAGTGGAATCATGTTAAGTTGCTCTGTCATTTACGAATGAGCTGACGTGTTAATTTTATGAGGACTCGTCAGCATGGATCGCGGTGTATTCGCACCTTGCTCGACTGCCGACTTTCAAATTAAGAGCTGCACGTCTCTGCCGCTGTGCGCGAATGATTTCTCCACAGCAGCCTCACTGGGCACGGGCATATCCTAAGTGAGCACAAGCCTCTGGTAAAGTCCAAGTACCACACTAAATACACTAGCAAAGCATTCTACTTTTTGTCGATTTTCGAGCGTTACATTTTTTGTACTATAATCCTTAAATGGGAACGGTATACCTTACTTATCACTTAATTGTGTTATTACCATGTGGGCGTTTACAAAGCAGAGCTGTATTAGATGCTCCAATGCGTTTCCTTGGAGGCTTACCGGTGCTTCTGCCACGTACGGGCACTGCACTGTGGTAAGGGAGCCCCACCCCATCACACGTAGTGCAATTTGTGGCACCAATAAACCCTTCCCAAAGCATGCTAAAGGGGCAAGATGCTTTGCTTGGCTGGTTGGTGTGTAGCGCGGCAATCAGCTAGGCTAAATTATGTAGTAGCGCTCTGTACTATTGCCCTTTTTCCTTTCGCAATTTTTTTGTGCTCCTTTCCGTCACGTGCGCAACGGAATGTTGGTAGCAATAGGGGTTGGTTTTTCAAAAAAAAATTATTACGATTAGCGTTATTTGCCTAATTCGGCCGCCCGGTCTTCCGTCCGTCCTTCTGTCCGTCCGTCCATCCATCCATCCATCCATCCATCCATCCATCCATCCATCCATCCATCCATCCATCCATCCATCCATCCATCCATCCATCCATCCACCCACCCACCCACCCACCCACCCACCCATCCAGTGCTCATTCATGCACTCGTCGTCACGTCGCCTTCGCCATGAAGTCGTAATCACTCCATCGTCGTGGTCATCCATCATCGTGACTCCACCACCATCATCATCATCATCATCATCATCCACGAATGACGGCAGCACAGTCGTCGGCATTTCATTTTCGTCATAGCATCGGATTTACGCTGTCGTTTTACCATCATCACTTCAGCAACGTCGTCTATTTTCGTCGTACCATCCTCGTCAGCCAGCGTGGGTCCATGAATGTAATTCTTTTATTATTGTAATATCTAAATAATGCCGTTATCATACAAACGTGGCTATACCGCTGTCGTCATTACGTCGTCGTCCAACAGTAGCTATTGTGCATTTGTAGTCAAACCGCCATCGCCATGTCGTCGTGGTCGTGTGATTGTCATCACACTAGCTAGGTCATGTGGTTGGCGCCATATGGACTGGCGTAGTGGCACCATCGTCGTCATACCAATGTTCTCATGAAGTTGTCGTCATGCTGTCGCCTTTATACTATGACCATCATTCAAGAATCGTCATCTCATTGTCATCATGCCATCGATGCCACTCCTTCTTTGTCATTCGATCGTCGTCATTGCATCAGCGTCACACAGTCGCCGTAACGCCAGCACGCTCACTGGCGACTTTGGAAAGCGAGTGCCACAGCAAAGGGGGACGGCACGAGAGTAGGTCGCATATATTCGAAGCAACAGAAGTCTCAGAATGACCCCTTTAGACGTTAAATAAGCGCGATTTCAGAAATACCATGTACCACCACGTTGTTCGTATGTCCGTCGCTTTACCGCCGACAGTCAGCGTCAGATGAGTTCTTCCGTAATTACATTTGAGGATGTATGTGTTAGTTTTTACAGTCACGTGTAGGGCGTGTCTGAGAAGAGGATCTTTGGTGCAGCAGCAGACACGAGATTATGCGACCCCGAATTACGGCGCAGGTGACTTATCTGAAATATCCTTCCGGTCTTTGTATAAAACTTTGACGTGGAAGCCAAAACCGACATTGGGTCTTTATCAATTCTGAAACATCTGCAATGTCACGAGTGTCTAGTAAGGGCGTGTCTAGGATCACGCCGACATCTTTTGCAGAGGCCCATTTACATGTCTAATAAAGGTGAATCAACTTTGAATGTTTGTGTTACTTTGTCGTTTTTTCTGTCTCTACTCACTTGAGCCACAAAAACAGTGTGCCACTCATGAAATCCAGTTACGTAACTAAATCACGTGCAATTCACTGTTAGGTGTCATACCTTTATGTCACAAAATGTGATGTATTTATTAAGGCGAAAGCCTTAAATCCATATGTTTCAAGGTCGCGTTGTGACGTACATAAAATCTCATGTGACCCAAGGAAGGCCAGAAGCGAACCAAAGCATGTCCAGCCGTGTATGAGTGATGAATAATGAATAACAAGGTTAATTTATGATTGATCAGTGATTCGATTAAGGTGGATTATGGAGGAGTAAGGTAGATTAGAGTGGATTGAGGTTGAATAAGGTAGATTAGTGTGGATCACGGAGTAAGACATATAGGAGGTGAAACTCCCGTCAGCGCGAGCGAGCGCGGGCGACCAGATAAAGTCACAATTGTTGCATGCGCCGACGCTACCCTATGCAGTGGCGGCACCATGCGGCGCGTCGTAGAAGCAGCAGCGGAAAAAAAAAAAAGCAGCGCCCGGCGCTCACTCCGGGGGCACCCGCTCAAAGCAGACGACAAGCAGACGACACGGGTGTTTGCTTCAGCGGGCACGCCGTAACCGAACTGCGTAGGTGCGCGCACTCAAGAAAACTGTTTTGTTGTGTGCCCATCAAAAAAAGCAACACGTGTGGCAAACTTCCGCTAATCTTCCTCTTATCGTCAAGCAGCTAGGGCAACTAGTTTTCGCGAGTCTTATAAAAAAGAAAAGGAACGGAAACACATGCACGGCGGCAGCCTTCCTAAGCGCACCCCTGTGAGCACTAGAGCGAGAAAAAAGCGGTCGCCCTATGAGCGATTAGGAACGAGATAGCCATCAGTTTCGCAAGTGCAAAAAGCCGAAAACCGCCCGCCACGGAGCAAGATAGCCCTGGCTACAACCAGAAGCTACGTATCATTTTATAGCTGTCATGGAGAACGCGTTTTATTTTTTACTGTGCTCAAATGGCTGAGGCGTAGCAGCAGTTGCTCTTCGGGCTACAAGCGGTAAAGAAGCGCGCGAGAGTTCCCTCAGTAGAAGCAGAGTAAAAAAAAAAATGCAAGGACTCTGGTAGAAGTCAGGCGCGCGCGGCCGAACGGGAGCAACACTCGACCGGTTGCCCTGGCAACCGAAACAGCGGTAATTTCTTCCCATGCCGCCAGGTGCCGCCAGCATGAAAATATATCCGCGGGCTTGTGACCTTTTCTGGTCGCCGCAAACAGCGGAGTTTCCACTCCTATATTTCTTGCTCCGTGGTGTGGATTAAGGTTGAATAAGGATAATTATAAGGTGAATTAAGGAGAATTAGGGTAGATTCAAATGCATTAGAAATGATTAAGGTGGATTTGCGTGGATAAAGTCGATTAAGGTGAATTAGGGTTGATTAAGGTGAATTAAAGAAGAATAAATTGTATTAAGGTAAGTTACAGTAGGCTTTTCAAGGCTTTCGCCTTCGCGCCTCTTAGGCAATCACTTATGACACCTGGGAATTTTCGCATGAAATACATCGGAGTTTTTCACCTATTCACCAAGCAAGCGGAGTGACATGTATTTTTTGTCTTTTTTTTGTACCAGCGGCCACAGCCCATCCCCTGTGCTCTCAACCAAAATATTATACTAAATACATCAAATATTCAACAGACTGCAAGCACAAATGTACACAAGTAAGATGTCAGATGGTGTAAACTTCAGTCCATGAGCCGTAAGTGCACGTTGGTAAGTAGGTAAGGAAGTAGTTGTAAGCAGGTCGCCCGATGAAAACGTCTCAGATAAAAAAAAGTGCAGCAGACATGTGCGACCGTGCCGACTCACCATCGGAAAGCTAGCGAAGCTATTTATTTTGAGCAGTGATAATTATAAAAATAAAAATATAAAATATTAACATCATGCTCTAATTAACATGAGCATAATAACTTTACACTTACAAATTATTCCTCGAAATCTGGCGGCAATTCTGGGAAAACAAAAGTTCCTTCCAAAGCAAATACCATGGCAAAAGGACAAGTTACCTTTGAAGAAGTCTGATAGGAAAATCACGTCGCAGAACGAAATACGGATATCAAAAAGTAGCAGTACAACTTCCTAACCTTCTAAACGACAACCCCTTAGTATTGGACCTGCAAAATTCTGGAATTTCAAAGCAGAACTTTAAGAAAACGGTAGAAGAATTGTTACTATTTGAAGATTTATACAAGTATAAAAGATTTCGTATATGTTTTTGTTTTTTGGCGTTTCAAGTGATTAGAAAACTGTGTAAGAAGAACCTTTTTCTTTATTTTTATGTTAATTGTGTAGTTAAGTGTTTAAAAATATGTAATAGTTTAATTTCATGTGTGCTCTCCTGAATGCCTGTCATTGCAATATTGCTGCCACTGCGCGGTGGCACGGCCTAGTCAGCCAAATGTTTGCCTTTAGTCATGTCTCCAAAGACAATCTGAGTATTGCCTTAAATAAATCAATGAAGAAAAAAGGAAGAAAGAAATAATATCAGCTGCTTCTAATTAAGTCACATACCATAAAATGTGGCCGCTGTATAACTTATGATTGGCCCAATTGAAACACTGACCGCTACCCAAGATTATCTTTCTCAAAGCGCACTAATTCAACCACGCACAATTTACTTCATCATATCATTGGTAGTAGGGTCCACCCTCCTCCACCTCCCCCATTTTCCTAAGTTTCCTCTAGGTTGGGTTCACAATTCTCCCTGGACAGCAGGATTATTTCTCCTTTATTTCATAAAACACGCATACAATGCTGCATATCGCTTGAACACGTAAAAGCTGTTTAGGTCCCACTCTTTCAACTTCGCCTGTACAGCCCTAACCTGATTTTAACTTTAGTCAAATGTAACTGCCTTTTCTACTTCACCGAGGACACTTGTACAACGCATAAATTACTGTTATAAAACATGATGTTATACACCGGTGCAACGTACAACTCGTATAAGCTATAAAGAAAGATAACAATGGATAGCGAGTTTTCAGCAATTATTTGCAACGTCTTTAGCGTTTCGGACTTAATCGCCAGACACGTTAAAGTTTAACCACGCAAAACACTTAACATGACCGTCATTTTCGCAAAATATAAATTTCGTCGAACGTATCTCGGAGCATTGGTAAAGACAGCTGACAACAGCAGTGCGATACCCTTGAACAATTGATTAAGATATATTTCTTCTAAAGGCTGCAGTTTATCCACGCGCATTTATTATTGCACAGAGATTGTCTGCAGCGTTCGCCCAATTTTCGCCAAGTCTACTTTCAGTGGAATTCTCAGTATTGCCAGGGTAACAGGATTAATTCGGTGTCACCCGTAAGATACACTCATGACGCTCCGGAGTGCATGCTTACGGAACTTATAGCAATTGCCACAGTTAAGCTATCCACTTTGAACTTTACCTGCACATCAGTGTTAGCCAGCTCACATGGTTAGTTCTAACCATGGCGGCTAATACTCCCAGGGTTAGTTCTAGCACTGAAACATAAATACCCAAGATAATGGATGGGAGAACGTCGCCGCAGTCGCTCAATTGGTAAGAGAATCGCACGCGTAATGCGAAGACGTGGATTCGTATCCCACCTGCGGCTGCGGTTATCGTTTTTTTTAGACACGTTAATTTCCATTAATTTATGATTTCTTTATTTCAAATAGTCAATACAAGTAATTTCACCTATGTTGCTCTTGGCACCTTTGCTTGTTTGCTTCTATATGCTACAAAATCAATGTATAATAAACATGATAAAATGAGAGAAAGTCACACTATAAAGAGATATTATCAACATTTATTCATCTAACAATTTGCACCACCATGCGGATCGACCTTGCCTTCTTTAGCGTTGGCATTAGGTTGCCCTATTTTTTATTTGTTTTGTTTCGGCTTGTTCTTCTTTTCATCAAGTCGCTTATTAAATTCATTGCTGGTTGAACAGAATTATCCATGTAGTTATGTCGGTCATTGCCGCAATAAAGAATTTTCCTTTCTTGAAGATAGTATAATTAAGATCTGGGTACGCCGCCTGGTGACAGAGCAAGAAAACAGCCCTGAAACGTAGTTTCCTTGCTTATATGTCATTTATTATCACCTTGGGGGCTCGTAGGCTTCACACGAGGGGGAAGGTATAGAGACACATGGAAAAGTGGACAAAAACGTTGAAATAAAGCGAACAACTGCACTTAGTTGATTTTTCACGACCTGAAGAAGGCAAACGAAAATTGCAAGATAAAGAAGCAACATGGCATACATAAGCTAAAGATATAGACTAAGTGGAAGGGCTGACGGAGGTAGACTATTAAAAGTGTTTTTTTTCGGAATTATGAATGGTGAACACTGGGAACAGAAAGTAATTGAAATATATGTGTTAGGTGTTCACGAAATTGCTCGCGGTCAGCACAGGCAACGAAGTGGTCAGGGAGTGCATTAGGGAAGCAGAAAGTGGTCATTGCTGTTGAGTGGCATGATATGGCAGAGCTGTGACTTATGCGAGAGGAAGTCCGCAATGGTGTTTTAAGAAGATGGTGCCTTGAGTGCGGATTGTGAAACAATGAATGAAGCACAAAGCTGTGTGATATGATGTGGCGCGACTGCAATGTTTGACGAGCTATTGATTACTTGAAGGATGTGCTACTAGTGAACCATGAATATTCTGAAGCATGTAACGGGCGGCTCCATTTTGGATGGATTACAATAATGCGTCTAGGTAATATTGAGATTATTGCAGATATGGAAACCAAATTAGGGTTTAGGACAAACGAATGTCAGGTGCGCTAGCTTTCTTATTCCTGGGGGTGCGGTTTTCAAGTTTATTTGTATGTATCTGAGTGAGCATGCAGCTTTGCGTCATATTGTTTCCATATTGTTACCCAAGAAAGAGATGACTTCATATGAAGACCGAGGCACTTGTAAGATGAAGTTGTGCTGATGGGGACATAGCTAATGCGATAAGTTGAGAGACTGCGTTTTCGAGTAAAAGGCATCCATTGCTATAAGTTTAGAGGCAAGTGCCATTTATCGCACCCTTACGGAATGGTATCGAGACCCCGCTATAGGGAAAGAGCAACGCCAGTGGAGTTAACAGTGTTTTAAATTACAGAGCCGTCTACGAATAGTCGTAGTTTTCAATGTATGCTAGCCGGCAAGTTACTTACGCAGATTAGAAACAATAAAAAGCACAGACAAGCTCCCTGAGAGGCGCCTGAAGTCACATTAGTAAGAGGTGAGCAGTGATTGTTTGTGGAAGTGTATTGTGTCCTCCCGGATTAGAATTGCTCAATCCACCTGAATAAGCTATTGCAGACTCCAAGCGTAGGTAATTTCTAGAGTAAGAGTTTGTGTGGCCTATTGTCAAAAGATTTTAATATTGTAAACAAGAGCGGTGGCCACCACTGTATGAGGTAGCCACCAATAATTCACCTGCGCATAGGCGCAGCGCAACCCAAAGTAATATAGCGCAGGAACGGCCTCAGCTCAAACAAGACGTGAACACGGCAGACGAGGGCGCCGCCCCGCACACGAAAGCCTATTTCTCATGCAGGCGGTGTGCATTCATCAGGGCGTGAGAGCGTAACACGGTGGGCCTGGCTCTTGGCACCTCGTGCATAGGTAGTATATCATTCCTTGCTGTAAGTGTGCACCGCCCTCGCGTAAAGCTGAAGCCTTTCAGTAATACAGATGGCACAAGTTTCCCTTACCTGAGCTATCGTTATAGTCCTGCACTCTAAATGGCGCGTGCTGGTCAATCGTCCCTATCCTCGACATTAGCACAGACTAATCTCGAATCCTGGTAGGATAATGTTTGTAGAAGTCGTGCCTTGATTGGCGCACGCTCGGTGAACTTTCCACGTCATTGCGTGGTTTTACTGCGGTAGTGTAAAACAGGCAGGGAGTGCTTAAAGGAAGCAAGCTTCCTAAGGGTAGCCAACACATATATGAAAGAAAAAATTGCACAGCGTCATTCAAAGCGGTGGCAATTAGCAGTGCGAGGCGGCCAAAAGCAACGATGGCAAATCGAGTGAACGACGAGCCCGTTGCCTGGCGCCAGCGTTACAGCCGCGGGTCTTCCGAGGTAAACAGGCTGACGTGCTCTATTGACTCGAACTGCAAAGAAGCATCAAATTCAGCCACCCTCGGGACCCATCTCGGCTCGCACGCACACATTAAAAACCATTGTAGGCAGGAGGCACGCCAGGAACAACCTCGAAGATGGTAAATACCCAACGACTCAAAGGCCGCACAGCATTCTATGCTATTAGCTGTGCGGATCGGGCTACACGAACAACTGGTATTCAAGATTGGAGAACAAATCCATACCTTGGATGAGAATGACACTAGGTAGCACCTTGGGTGCTTCTAAGCCATTGAGGTGTCATCGGCACCATAGATGCCAATAACGCTGCTCGGGAGACACTTCTAGGCAGAAAAGAGGAGTCGATACCATTTCCAAGGACAGGTGCCGACAAACAACTACGAATGCACGCATTGGATATCACGTTCGCTGTCTGGAGCATCCAAAATTTCATCCTAACCAGCTGCAGCGCCTGGACTCTTACCTCGGACTAACGCATCCCAGCTAAACTCTGCCGACGCAAGACTATCCTGCTTTGTCGAATATGACTAGGAGTGGATTTTACGAAGTCTTGATTTCCGAACCGCATGGGTGAACAAGGCCTCGTGTGACTACTGTGATAGCCAGGAAACTATTGAAAACGTTCTGTGTTAGTTTCCTTGCTACAACATACAGAGGCGATCGTTCGCATTCGTGATGGCACGCCTTGATCAAATACCGGTAACGGAGGAAGTTATTATTGTCGAATACAGACTTCACAAGCAGCGACCGCAGCTATGGGCAATGAGGGCACTTTGTAGGTTTTTTAAGGACAACAGAGCTACAGAAATAGCTGTAACCTGAATTGGTGTTCGCAGTGCTACAAGTGCTACTGTGCGTCGATAGGTATCAGCTGTGATTGCGTGTCTGTGCGCCCTTTTCTTTCCTTCTTTCCTATCTCTTTACCTCCACCTAACCTCATTCTTCGGTGTATGGCGGCAAACAATATATTCCCCTCTGGTCAACCTGCCTGCGTTTCTCATTTCTCTCTCCCGCTTCTTTATTATTGCATAGAAACATGTGAGCTCCCTACAGCGTACGTGAATGAACTTCGCCCGACAGATTCGATGACGAGGTCACTATACCCGGCTACAGGTTTACCATACCATGCAGTTTTAAGAGTTCCTATTGCGAGCCTTATGCACGTGTCTATAAACGCAGCAAGAAGCGGCGGCCAATTAGTACTGGTGGCACACAGGTCAAAACACCACGTGCTGCGCGAAACGAACATCTGTAGTTGAGTGGACGCAAAGAAATGCAGATTGGTATGGACGACCGGCTTTGCGGGTACAGCAGACCAGAAGTCACCAGCAGTAGCAGAAGACAATAGCTTGAAGGCAAAGTTCGAGTTCAGGCCACACACGCATACGAACATAAAAAGAAGAGGGGAGGGGGGGAAGAGGGCCGAGTGCTGAGCAGCTCTGGGCCGGGAATGTGGCACATCGATGCTGGTAAAATCTTGGTTTGAGCTAGATGGTATTGATTCATGTTTGAGGCAAACATTTCGGAACAAATTAAACAAGGACGAAGAACAGAAACAATGGCTCCCATCCTGTTGCTCATGTATTTCGTCCTCGTTTTATTTGCGCCGAAAAGTTCATCTTCAACATGAATCCCTGGAAGAAGTGGCGATGAAATGACTCGCCTGCATGAGCCATACTGCCTAAATGTTGCGAGTTCATACTTTAGCGTCTTTTCCTTCGTTGACTTTTGCTAGCCCTCCCCCCCCCCTGCTTTTTTTCTTTATTTTTCTCTAGAGACCTTGAATAAGATATCCTTCCACTGTAGCAGCAAGTCGCGAGGGGTTCAAGAAACAAGGATAAAGAATATCTGAATAGAGAGCGCACGCATTTTGCTCCCAGGGGCAGTCGGGAAGGAAGCCCAGCACTGCTCTTCGCACAGACTGGCACTGGTGTTTGCCTGTCTATTTCCGGGTCGGGGTGATAAAGCGGAAAGCTAAGGGTTCGGGCAGGGGAAAAACTATAGAGCTTGCGAACTCAAAGCCTTCGAAACTGAGCTTGGACGAAGTGCATCGAAGAATGGATGTGGCGCACGTAAGCCAGTTTGCTTGCTCCCGCGTATCCGCTGAAGCCCCACGCTTTTTCGGTGACTCCCTGCAACCAGAAATCCGCTGAAGAAACTGCGCTAAAATCGAAAATCAAGAAACGGGAGCGAGCGCTTGACCAATTGAAATGCTCTATTCGAGGAGATGACGTAGCAGCTTTCTTTTCGGAATGCAGCGAGACGTACTATTTGGCTACACATTTCATGTCATTGACTTCCGAGTCAGTCGCCATACTACGGAGAGACATTTTGGTACCTCTCTTTGCTAGCTTCACGGGTTTTTATCTTCGCTGTCTGCAAAAGACGATTACTGGAAATGATACATGTGTACATTGAAGTATCTCACCTGTCGTGTCCATGCGCCGCATCGGAGTTGATAAATGAAAAGTAACAGGAGAAATTGCAAGAGCAACGGGAAATAGTTTTTAGCTTGCGCAGACAGAAAATATGATCCTTTTATTTATTAAAAAAATTATAAATCCCACGTCGTAGCTATTACGGACGCTCTATGCTTCCGGTAGAGTGACACCGGTACACGCATGTGAAAGTACTGAACCATAAGTGGGCGTGCCTGGCAAGCTGCGATACGAAGAAATAAAAAGTAAAAAAATTCCTGTAAGATCGCCTTAGTCGTCATATTGAAAACGCTGCTTCGATCGCTTTGGTGTCTTTTCAGCAGTGTTCTATTGCAGACAACCCATAACTTGTGAACTGAACATAATTTTATTCTCCAGAAGACACCAGTTAAGCTTATAATTTAGCAAGAAATAATTTTGCCCAAGACTCCATTTCTATTCAACATTTTGCTAACCACGGAGATACTGCCATCTAGGCTACGAATCAACACGTATGCTTAAGCAATACTATAGCGTGCCTAAAGAATAGAACGCGCAACCCCCCTAACCCCCCCCCCCCCCCCCCCAAAATAAAGAAGACATCATCCCCATTGGAGAACGAGCAGAATGTTTTACATTGGTTAGCACATTGTCCCCGAGCACTAGCAACTTCATCAGCCGAAAAAGAGGATGACAGGGCTTCTCATCAGCGCTGCACACGTACAAAACTAATTAGCTACGAAGTTGCTAATAAATTACCGTCAGAAAAGTTATTATTGTCTCATAACATCTCTACAAAAGAAATCCTTTATTTCTGTTAACCAAGAAGACGAGAACTTTGTCTTTCTTTGCAAACATTTATTGTTAATGGCATCTGCTGCTCATTATCAAAGAGTAAATCTGGGTAACAATTAAATTTTAAAAAGAAATCTATATATGACCATTACAAGATATTTTCATAATGCAGATCGGTATTTGTTTAAGGCCATTGCTCAGACAAACATGCAACGTGTTATTAAAGATAATTCAAGACGCGGCTAATACAAAAAAAAATTAGTAATAAGGCGGATCTATGCGAAAAGATTGTCGTAGAGTTCGCATTTTGACCCCCACACGGGAAGCTTGTTCGCAATGCACATTTAGCAGATATGAGCTCGGTCACATAGGGCTAAAGACACGATATTGCGCGCCAGAGTAGATGGGACGAAGAATTCCCTTACTAAACAGCATTCAAAATTTGTTCTGCGCCTTGCATTTGCGGTTACTCCATCTGAAAGCGTCCCATCCATTTAATTTGCATTACAACTGTCCCCGAATTTCTGCCAACTTCTGACATTCACATCGCATAGCTGTCGGGGCTGCTTTAGAGAGATTGCAAATCCCGCCAGGGACGAAAAGGAAAACTTGTGCGAAGCAACAATCCGGGTCCCATTAAGGACAGTCTCTTTCACTTTCGTTTGAATAACTAAGACGGATGACGTGTTGTTGCGGCTCAACTATAAGGTGGTAGTGCTTCGAACTTGGGGCCCCCTTCTATACTGATTGTGGCCGTGTACAAGGTGAACGCGCAGCCAATCAGCAGCGGCCGAAATGGACAGTCCATTGGGTGGACTCCTGCAGAATACTTCCCCAGAGCTCGTGGCTCGTGTTGTCATAAATAATTGGGTTCAGAAACTTTCCCAGCTTCGAAACATTCTAAGAACGTTTCCCAAATGCGTCTTCGCCAATGCCACAGAAACGCCCGTTGTCGTCTTCCTCACTAGAAAATAGGCCCAGGGCTTAATACTCAGGCGTAGTTTGGAAAGAGCTGAGCCCTATTTGAGTTTCAAGACGGCTTCGCATAAGGCTGATTTACTCTCTAGGTTAATGGCTATACAGAACTAGACAGCATGGCAATCGAAGCTAGCCGTGTATAGGCTGCATATCACTATTTTCTAGAACATTTAAAGGCTGATACCCAGCTCGAGCTGGACAAACACGCAAGATTGGGCGCAAAGACACAAAATCAAAGACGCGATATCGCTCCACCTCATCATCGATTACCGTCATCATGCAGTCTCAACGTCGTATTCTAGAACCAGTCGCCTAATCATCCCTTTTCATCATATCATAAAACTCCCTATGCCTTCTGTGCTATGTCACCGAGCCTTAGGAAGAAAGGCCTGCCGTACCACCACTCTACTAAAGTGAAGCTTTCCAGCCATCCCTACCGTATTTCGACTACCATGGACGCTCTCACCTGCAATTAGCGACGCTCCTCCACCTTTGTCCTGTCCAGACGCCCACGATTCCTCAAGGTTAACCTGACATATTACGTCAGATTAATTTAAACAGCAAGAGTAAAAAAAATTACCGACGACTACGATAGTCCATAATGCGAAATTTGAGCGCAGCTGTATACGCGTTTTCAGTCTGCGGTATATTGAAACACAGAATTAGAGACCGAAATCACCGCACTGACTGGCAGTGGGCCAGTACCGTCAGTGCCTTCGCAGATGAAGGGGCAGTATGCGAACGCTGGCATGATGAGCGGCATCGGAGGCCCGCTGTGGAAGAAGAGGGCGACGAACACGCGAGCAATAGTGGCACGACCACGTTCGTGCGGCTACGCCGAGGGCCGCCGACCCAGTAACGGACGCCTAAGAGCTGCGCTCTAAGAACAAGAATGAAAGAAAAACGAAAAGGATGGCGCTAAGCCGATGAAAGTCAATCACTGCCTGCGCTTTAAAATTATAAATTCATAATAACTTGTTCTACACTGCCATTTTCAGAGTTACATCTTAGGTCAAGCGTCACTTGGTTCCTCTAAATTTTGCTCATTCATGATGGAAAATATGTTGAGCTATACGCTCAGACATTCTGTTTGCGTATGGGGCTTGTTCTTACTTTTTAATTATACATGAATCCCCGCCTGTGATTAAAGAAAATAAATGGAGGAAAATTGTGCACACCCCATTGCATGGTCCAGTTCGTACGCTCAGGCAGTGACATGTTATTAAACGTTCCTGTTTTAATAGATACATCCAAAGCTTTGATTTATCGGCGTCGTATTAAACCATCACTAGTCACAGGTGTAATAAGAAACTGATTCTTACGAGTCTCTAGAGAAAAACAGGAAACATCACGGCGATCGCAATTAAAGTTAAACGTTTGACAAGCCAGCGATAATGATTAATGTCAGCTGTATGATCGTCCGGTTGACATTTGAAAAGGGAAGGGACCTTTGATAAATTGTGAAGAACTAACATTTTTTTTAATGTACCAAACATTGCTATAATGTTAGTTTAACGTGTCCTGCAAAAAATGGGGCATGCAACGGTAGTTATTTACAGCGATGCGTCTAAATTACAGAAATGTGAGCACGCTTGCAGTTCCCTTACTGCATGAAAAGTGAACTTCGGTGGGTGTTAAATTAGTGTTTGCATAGCACGATGAAATATGTCTTGGAATCCTTTATTGTGAGCTGATTGCTAGCAGAATTTTGTAAAAACATGGCCGAGACGTGTTAAAGTTGCATCCTCTATTTCTCTCCTTAGGAAGCACTACAGGAGCCGTTTAAAAACATTCCGCTCCAAACAATTCCCGCGGAAAAAGTCGCGCAACTTCATTTTGTTGCAAAATGATGGCGCAATCAGTATGTCGTTTCGTTTGTTTCCTTTGTCTCTTTCTCTATCTCGTTTGTTTACTTATTATTATTCTTTTTGTTTTCCCTGCGGTTCGTAGGACATACAAAATCGAGATTAATACAGGTTGCAGAATGCGAAACGGCGGCGATGCGTCTGAAACATCGAGACGATGAGCAGCGACAACGTAAAGCGAAATCAATAAATGCGTTCTATCGTTTTATTCGCGGTGCTGAAGCCAGTTCACTTATTCGCAAAACAGCGCAGGAATCTGCACATTTTCTTTCTCTACTACGCTTCACTTTTAACAGCATTACTTTTATCGCTGACCTAGGAACACTGAGCCACAGATAAACGCGAATGACGCTACGCCCACGGATTTTTTTTAATATTTAATCCACGACATTATATGCCAAGTAAAAACACGCATCGGGATGTGATGCACCTCGATGAGGACGTTTATCCGCCCAATCGCACTCTTCACCATCGCGCGCTTATATAAGGGCTCTACCCAGGCGCTGTTGTGCCATTACCACAAGCCCGGATTCCGAATCTGCAAGATGCGGAATCTATCCTGCGAGCGCCATAATTCTCGCTTCACAAGTCAAGATGCTGCGCCTTCGTGCGGGAGAAGCCTCGGCGAAGCAGCGTGTTTAGACGTGTCCGCGTGTGCCAGACGGCCCGGCGCCGCACCTCCCTTGCCTGGAGGTCACCGCGCGCGCGAACTTTGAACCGGGTGGCCAGCGCGGTCGCTGGTTGGACCCCTCGGACGACCGTCGTGTGCTGACTTTGTATTGGGCCGTTTGAGTGACAATGGTCCTCGGGGATTATAAAAGCCGCGACAGGCCGCCTCGAAAACAGGATCCGCCGACCCCACCTGGAGAGAGGGTCGCTCCCGACTGGGGTGAGATGTGTCACGCGTTTTCGCCGGACGCCGTCGTGCGAGAACAGTCGCGTTTGTGTGAGCTCTCGGCCCCAGTGCCGATCCGTTTATGTCCTGTATGATAACCTGTATATAATGTATAAAGTCCCTTTTGTTATTCTCATCGACGCCAGGCTCGGAGTCTTCGCTACCAACGCTCTGTCACGAAACGGGTGAAGAGCGCCACGGGACCACAAAGCCGTAATCGTGGTGCAGCGGTGCAAGTTCGTAACACTGGTGGCACCGGTTGGAAGTCGTAACACTGGTGGCACCGGTTGGAGTTCATAACACTGGATGGCAGCTACGGGATTGACCGGCATCAGCTACCTCGGCGCGGTGAGTGCCTGAAGTTTACCTCAAACACCAGACTTTCTCTGACACAGGTTATAGTAGCTTAGGGAAGGATTTGGTGTTGCATTGTGATAACCTTTTGTGTTTCAAGCCTAGTAAGAGTGTTTTGAAAACCAGGGGATGCTGAGGGGGTAAAACGGGGCAGTGTGTGAAATACTTGCATATGTCTTACTAGTAGTGTTATAGTAGCGTACGGCAGGTATATTCAAAAAGGGTAAACAGCAGGAGGACAGTGTGAACGATGGAGAAGTACAAGGTGAAGGAACTTCTCGAAATTTGTGAGGAGTTGGGCATTGAGTTGGGCTCAACCAAAAGAAAGAATGCGATCCTTGAGGTCATGAGGACCGGGGACGTAACGGCTGAGGAAGCCGCTGAGGCCTGGGCGGATATCAATGAACGTCGGGAAAGGGAGGAGAAGGAACGTTGCGAGCAGGAAAGGAAGGAAAATGAACGACGTGAAAAGGAGGAAAGGAGAGAACAGGAACGTCGCGAAGAGGAAAAGGAGGAAAGGAGAGAACAGCAACGTCGCGAGGAGGAAAGGAGAGAACAGCAACGTCGCGAGGAGGAAAAGGAGGAAAGGAGAGAGATTCGTGAGCACGAGCTTAAAATGAAAGAGTTGGAGACCCGAAATAGCTCGCCAGCGCCTAGTCTCACTTCTAATGTTCCAAGAATACGCGATCAACTTCCACCCTTTGTCGTCGGAGAGGATATGGCCAAATACCTCGTGAAATTTGAGCACGTGTGTGAACGGAATAGCATTGAGCGATCCCTTTGGGCACAGAATCTGTTAGCCTTGCTTCCTGGGGAGGCATCAGACGTAATCACTTGCTTATCGAAAGAGGCGTTTGAGAGCTACAGTGATGTGAAGGAAGCGCTACTGCGGAAGTACAAATTGTCGCCCGAAGCTTTCCGGCAGAGGTTCCGGTATGCAAAAAAGGGTAAGGAGTCGAATGTTGACTTCGCGTTTCGTCTAAAAGCCGACTTGGTGGAATGGCTGAAGGGCGAAGAGGTTTACGACGACCGCGACAAAATTGTCGAATGCATCGCGTTGGAGCAGTTCTACCGTTGCATTGATGAGGATGTCCGGCTCTGGCTGCAAGATAGGCTAAAGGAGGTTAAGCTAAACAAGGCAGCAGAGTTAGCGGAAGAGTATTACACCCGCCGCAGCTTGCACAGCAAGGCAGTGCGCGTAGAAAAAGCAGATAGAAGAGATGGGTTTTACGGGAAGCCCGACGATCGGAAGGAAATCACGCGTCGCGAGTTTCGGGAAGACGAGTCCCTTCCCAAAGAAACTGTAAGGGATGGACAGAAGGCATCTCAGAATGATGACGATGGTCCGAAACAGCGAAACGAAATGACGCGTTCTTTTGAAAAACGGAAACCGTTAACCTGCTACAATTGCAAAAAGCAAGGGCACATCGCTGCAAGCTGCCCAGAGAGAATTGCTTTTGCAACGATACAGGAAACTCACAGAAACATACGTCTATTGGAGCCCTATGTGCAGGAAATTAAGGTAAACGGTAAGAAGTGCCGTGCACTTCGGGACTCTGCAGCAACTATGGACGTTGTTCACCCGTCTTTCGTCTCCTCGAGTGATTTTACGGGAGAGTGCGTTAGGATACGGCAAGTGGCCGAGAAGGAGAGTGTCTGTTTACCGATCGCAACGGTTATCATTGAAGGAGAGTTTGGAAAACTTAACACCGAAGCCGCTGTGTCAGCCGCCCTCCCGGAGCAATTTTCCTACCTCTTCTCAAATGGCTCGGAGCAGCTGCTGAGGGATCAGGGCAAATCATTCTTTGCCGACGTGGCGTACATGGCCCCCACGCGATCCAAAGCGCGCCCGCTGTCGAGGGAACTTGACTTAGTGTCGGTGAGCGAAAGGCGGTGCGGCACACGGACTGATCAAGGTAACTTGAGTGGCGAGCAGTCACGGGAGAGGCAGAGCTCGGACGCTGGCCTAGACGAGCGGGTCCTGGAAGTGAGTGGGAGTGACGCGTGCAGTGCTAGCCGCGATATAGACGCGACGCCGCAATTAGGCGACGCGGGCTCCACACTCGCTCCGGTTTCCGCCAGCCGGCAGGAGCAGGCTGCAGTTGAAAGGGAAACTCGGATTCGCGAACAACAGGAAGATTGTTCACTAGCCGATCTGAGGAAGAGCGTCAAACGGGGAGTGAAAAAAAAGAGGGTTTCATTTGGCAAGGAATCTGGCTTATTGTACCGCCGCTACACGGATAAGCAGGGTCGCAAATATAAGCAGCTTCGGATTCCGCGAAAATATCGCCGGGAAAAATGAATGGCCTCATTTGCTTCCTCAGAAGTATGTTTTCGGTCCAAGTGATTTCAAGGGGACCATTCCATTTGTAATTATTATTGCTGAATAATAATTGTTTCTATTTTGTTGTGTTGATGATTTGAAAACTGATTGTTTAAGCCTTGTGTGCTAGATATTACACCTGCCTCTTGTTGCAGCGGGAGAAAAAAAAAGGGGGAAAACAATTTAGTTAGGTTGATTTGAATTATGGCCTTGTCTGGTGTTTGACGGGAGACAGAGGGCACTTGTTCGTGTTGGGTGTTGCCTTTTTCCGGTCGGTTTTGCAAGCTGCAGAACGACCAAGCGGGACCAGTGGCGAGAAGCAAGGTCTTAGGAACGACCCGAGCGGAGCTGGTCAAGGTGCCTTGGCGACGACGTGGTGAGCAGAGCTCCTGTCCTGGCGAGTCGGACCTGGGCACGTGATGTTACCTGGCGTCCCGACACTGGACGTGAACTGGGACGAGCCTGACGAACGTGCGCGCCTGGCATCCGAGCCACGTGGAGGCAGCTCGTCTTCCCGGCGCCTTATCTGAGGGCGGGGATGCTGTTGTGCCATTACCACAAGCCCGGATTCCGAATCTGCAAGATGCGGAATCTATCCTGCGAGCGCCATAATTCTCGCTTCACAAGTCAAGATGCTGCGCCTTCGTGCGGGAGAAGCCTCGGCGAAGCAGCGTGTTTAGACGTGTCCGCGTGTGCCAGACGGCCCGGCGCCGCACCTCCCTTGCCTGGAGGTCACCGCGCGCGCGAACTTTGAACCGGGTGGCCAGCGCGGTCGCTGGTTGGACCCCTCGGACGACCGTCGTGTGCTGACTTTGTATTGGGCCGTTTGAGTGACAATGGTCCTCGGGGATTATAAAAGCCGCGACAGGCCGCCTCGAAAACAGGATCCGCCGACCCCACCTGGAGAGAGGGTCGCTCCCGACTGGGGTGAGATGTGTCACGCGTTTTCGCCGGACGCCGTCGTGCGAGAACAGTCGCGTTTGTGTGAGCTCTCGGCCCCAGTGCCGATCCGTTTATGTCCTGTATGATAACCTGTATATAATGTATAAAGTCCCTTTTGTTATTCTCATCGACGCCAGGCTCGGAGTCTTCGCTACCAACGCTCTGTCACGAAACGGGTGAAGAGCGCTACGGGACCACAAAGCCGTAATCGTGGTGCAGCGGTGCAAGTTCGTAACACTGGTGGCACCGGTTGGAAGTCGTAACACTGGTGGCACCGGTTGGAGTTCATAACAGCGCTCAGGCTGAGACGATCCGAGCGAGGGAGAGGTGGCCGAGCATAAACCCTGGGCTGACGGCGGGGCTGCTTCTTAATCGATCCTGTCAACACCGTTATAACTCACACAGCCTTAGTGTGCACAGGTCTATCGGGGCTCCCTTGTTTTTTTGTGTTCGTGTCTAACTTCGGTCTTCGCATCCGACAAAGGAGGAGGCTCACACCGATCGTCTCGTCCGAGGCCTGCGGATAAAGCCGCACAGACCCGCGCTCCTTATCAGCCGCGACTTGGAACTCGACGTCTTGGTGCCGAGCGGGTGGGGAATCGCGGATGGCCTTAGCGCTCGCGCTTTCTTTCTTTCTTTCTTTCTTTCTTTCTTTCTCTCTTTCTTTCTTTCTTTCTTTTTTGCTTGCTTTCTTGCCCTTACGTTTCAGCCTTAATATATTTCTCGTTGTTTCTTACTCTCTTTCGCTCTCGCTAATTCGCTTGAACACTTTGTTGTAAGCAAGCTCCTCTCTCGCGTGGCATGACATAGCCCCGACCCCAAATAAACTTCGTGTCAGTTGGTGTTCACTCCTTCTTGTCGCCGGCTCTTGACACCGGCAACACATAAATTCCGCAAGGTGCCCACGCCCGAAAATACATAGATAAATAAATGAATAAATAAAAATAAATAAAAAATAATTAAATCGTTTGAACTTCACCGCGGCAGCTGCGTTTAAGTTCTGTGAGAGGGGGCGTGAAAGGGGAGGCATCACACGGGCAGCACGCAGAATTCTATTGTACCGGCATCTCGACTTTGGAATATCGCCAGCGTAGCCGCCTACACGAACGTGCTGTTATTCATATTAAATTTCCGCACTAAACGAGACTGTGTCGACACAGGCGCCTGTATATGTAGACGCGTGTATGGTCTGAGCGAAAAATGTGCTAATCCTCTCATCACCTTGCCAAAAAAAAAAAAGGAAAGAACGCTAGGAGGGTGATGGTGGGGAGGATAGGCTTAGGGAGAAGTGCGCATTACTGCAAAAAACCACATAGGTGGTAGTTCGAGTTGACAGAAAACCCACGTGAGAAGCATATATCGTACGTTTGGTGAACCTTTGAAGGTGAGGCGATGGGAAAGGCGTGGTTAAGGAGATCATTCCTTATCGTAAGCTCAACTTGGGAAGGTTAAGGGAACAAGGTAGAAAAAAGTATTGAAAAAAATCATCTTTTTTTGCCGCAACCTTGAAATCCGTGGTCTCTTCTGAACAAGAATAAATCGTTTATTTGTCTCAATTAGGCTACTTTTCAGCAAAACTCCCTCGTTCCTAGCCTTCTGCCGAATGTATTCATGGGCAACTAAACATGCTCCGAAAATGTGGCGCCAAATTTTTTTTTACAGATTTAGCGCAAATAAAGGAGTCCTGGCAACAAGTGCTTTTTCAGTGAAGTCAAGCACTAGCCGCAGCCAAAAATTGGAAATGCGCATCTGGCCGGGGACGTCTGAGCGATGCGTTCATTGACAAGCTCCAGAACAATTATGGTTTGGCCATTAGAAGAAATACACGCAGTTTAGAGGACATACGAAAGGCTGTCTGGGTCACATATTTTCACATAGCATCAACGGACATCAATCCATCCCACAGCCTTTGCCCGAAACACGCCGACACCTGGTGCAAACTCCAATAAGCCAGTTGAATGGTTAACCATATATTCATAAGGAACATCTTCCAGCAGCAGTTCTTGAGGCTGTGAAGCCCGTTTATCAGCCGCTAGCTAAGCCTGAGCTACTTCCTTAATTCATCCATGGGAAAATGCAAAACCCGAGTGAGTCTCTCAACAATGTTATGTAGAAACGCGCTTCAAAAAATGTTTTCCTTGGACATAAAACACTGAAAATATCCACGCTTCATGCTGTGCTCACATATAAGGATGGCTCTATAGCCCCAGTCAATGTGCTGAACTCTTTTGGAATTTCACCAGGGCACTACACAGTGATGGGGCTACGTGACATTAACCTGCATCGACAGTACTTCGCTTATAGCGCTGCACAGCAGGCGACAAGAGAGGCTCGTAAAGCAAGACATCTAGCCACACAGGAAAAAAATAAACACACACACACACACACAAGTGATTGTGGTGACGAGCATCTGACTGGTGCGTATTGAAAGAGTTCGCCAACTTGCTGTTCTTTCATTTCCCTTTTGTAATAAAGCCCATTTTTTACATGAAACACAATTATCTCAAAACTTACTTTTTTAATGCATTTGTTCCGTTATCTTAGCAACCACAGGAGCTAATATAATTTTCAGCCAGTATTTTCATCAGAGACCGGGAAATATACTGCGGCAGAATTATTGTTGTATAATGAAATACTTTTGTTCAACACGAAATTTAATGCTTAGTACTGAGTGAGAATTAGGTACCTGCAGTAAAAAAATTAACAGTATAAGTGCATGGCAATCTTAAGTGACAAAGTTGCTGAATTAAAAATAGGAAAAGCTTCCGATCACAATAATGTTATAAGAATTGAAGCTTCTAATAATAATAATATTTGGGGTTTTACGTGCCAAAACCACTTTCTGATTATGAGGCACGCCGTAGTGGAGGACTCCGGAAATTTTGACCACCTGGGGTTCTTTAACGTGCACCTAAATCTAAGCACACGGGTGTTTTCGCATTTCGCCCCCATCGAAATGCAGCCGCCGTGGCCGGGATTCGATCCCGCGACTTCGTGCTCAGCATGAAGCTTCTAAGGCTACGCAGAAAAAGGCACATAAGCATTGCCTAAAATACATGACAGGTACAGGTCTCACCCGGTTGCCTTAACGAATGCATTGCTGCGCTAACAGGAAAATGTTTACCCGTTAAAGCTGTCAATTCGCGACTTCGAAGCAAATCAACGCAAACATTGACCACTTTCAACATGGAGGTGCGCTCGAATATGGTAGCATATTTATACCAGGTGAGAAAAACACTTGAAAATTGAGTGATACAGTCTTAAAAAATGAAAGAGTGCGTGCAAATACGACAGAATGTTTAGGCTACTCACGTTGTTGAAATGCGTGTGTGCCTTCACGGTGCCTTCACGGTGCAACAAGTCTGTAAAATCGTAACGCTTGTGTGATTCCGTGAAAATTCCAGCACACAGTGCACGCCTGTGACCCCGTGAAAGCAACAGATGTTCATAAAACATTCTTTTAAATGTGTAACTTTTACTTGTGAATCACTAGCAATACTATACAAATTGTGAACACATTTCGACCCCATTCAAAGCTTTGTCATGTTCCATGTAATGCATTATACCACATAAAAATTTGGAACCATCAATTTGGAACCAAACACATTTCGACCCCATTCAAAGCTTTGTCATGTTCCATGTAATGCATTATACCAGATAAAAATTTGGAACCATCAATTTAGTCACCCTCCATCTATAACGTTTGTGAAATGCATAAGGCGACAGCGAAAAAGAAAGCTAAAATAAAAGGCGCCAAGGGCAGTATTTAATAAAGTTCCAAAGAAGCTTTCAGTTGACCACGCACCGAGGTACCTGGAAGCATGTCAAATTATATCTCAGACAGGTGGCATTACAATTTTACAACTAAAGGAGGAGCGAGCTGTTCGAAATGGCTGCGAATGGCATGACATTTCTCATATTATTCTTTAATGCTAATATATACACATGCTTGCCGAAATCGCACGGCGGCACCGGGGGATGCAACTGACGCTGCTCAAAATCCGTGCTTTACGTAAAGGCCAGCTTTAGAGCTGTTCTTCAGGAAAGGTAACCAGGCGTTTTGAAGGAAGAGGCACTGTCCTAGGCGCTGCCCTAGGCGCTGCTCTATGCGCGGCCAATGTAGTTCCAAGATGACATTCAATTCGACGCGCTCATTCATCAGACACTCGGAGGAGCCTCGCAATGATTGTAATCAGCCCTGCACAGCCTCCTGGGTCACGTTTCTATTTCCGCTACCTAAGCTTTTTCCGCTGTTCTTTTGTCTACGCTACGTTAATTACCTCCAAGCCATTATTCTCCCCCCGTGCCCACACCCTTGCGTTCACGGTCGACATTCATTAAGGATTTCTTCTGAGCGGACCTCTTCATTTGTCACATGACCCGCTATATTAATTTTTTAGGGGCCTTCCCATCGCACCACCGGGAGGCAATTAGACGACGGGGTTTCCACAGGGGTCGAATTTCTGGAACCGCAGCCTCGTGCGTTAGTGATGCCGAAAGGCAGAGTAGCCCCGCTGCGTTTCTTAATAGGAAGCTTTGTCTCGGGCCCAACTCCGATGTCCCTTATTCAAATACGCGTAAAACGCCGAAACGCTTTTGTGAGATAAACGCTGGGTCGATTTTAATTAAATTTCTAGTATTTGAGAGAGAAAGTTCATTTATAGGGACTCTTGGAAGCGGTATTTTATTTCAAGGACTGAATTTCTTTAAAGGAGTTCTATAAAATGGGCAGGTTTACGAACTGGCATCTCAACACCCACGACAGATGTCTGCAGTTCAGTAAACTGCAGAGGTTGGAGCATTCAAAGCGGATAAATTCGATATGTCAGTTTGTATCTCACATGCATTGGGTACATTGTTTCCAAGGGTTTTGCAAAAGTCGCACTCAGATACAGTGGTCAAATTAAGAGCCATGTATAACACATTAATAGTCTCCACTTTATAAGTATTACTAGATCCAATCGAAAAAAATTTGATATTGTTTTTCAACGGGGAGTTAGAGTTATTGACATCACATTTTAATTTTCTGAAAGCTTGCGATTTGCACCAATTCATAATAAAAACTGAAAGCCTCCATCAAACATGCGCTACCTTCAGGCACTATATTTTACACTGTTCTTTTAAATGCTACAGACCTCCTCGAATTCTGTGCAGTAGTTGGAGAGTTGGAGTAATTGGAGAGATTTAGGCTAGTCCACTTCTCAGGGGAACATTTGATCAATATCCAAAGACGCAGAGCAGCTTATCTTTCCAAGGAAAGGCCAGCCGAACAACCGTAAGAGTGGAAAGCCGTCACGTCCGCATTTATCTCAAATAAAGTAGCAGACATTTCAAAGTTATATCGAATTGAAGGCTACTTGGGAGTTTTCACGAGAAGTCGGGCTCCTTCGCCTTCTATTACTGATTGTACAGTTGTGATCAACAATCAGGCCTAACGGCGTTAATCTGTGGTCTTTAGAACCTTATGCAGACTTCTTGATGGCACTGTGATAAACAAAAATGGTGTCATCAGTTACTGTTTAAGCTACAAATAAAGTGCTAGACGCCCTCGGTGGTCCTGTTGGCGTTAGCACGACACAGTAACATAGTAACAAGACAAGCTTTGTGCTTTTCGTGACCTCTTGCACCTGCTGTCTTCGGCTAGTTAAATGACCACAAATGTACGCATTTTGCAATCGCGACACCGCGAAAAGCTATAATAGTTGTTAAATTGTACATTCCATATCATGTTCACAATTTGAACCGGTGCCAAGCAAGCGCCAGAGAGACAGCCTGAGCAACACTACACAGCTTGTCGTGGGACAGACTGTGCAAAAGAGCGAAAAGAGGTTATAGGCAGAGAAGTTTGTAACAGTGACTCTATGGTTGGCTATATTGCACAAGGGAAAGGGTAGAAAAGATGACGGAAAAAGGACACATAGGAAGACTCTGTCCGCACATACTGTAGGAAGGCAGCTCAAAATGACTACGACATGACGTACTCTTGATGTCGCTTGTGGCTTGGAGTAGCATTCACAAATATCTGCATCTTCCTAATCGAAATAGCCATCAGATCCTAATATAAATCCTGCGGAGAAAAAATACCGTTTCTCAAATAGTATGTTATTTTCTTAACTTCAATTTGCTAATAAAGGTTTTCTACACCCCAATCATTAGGCTTGACAAGCATCTGCTTACCGAAAACACTTCTTTGTGCCTTTGTCCCAGACGACGCGAACCCACGTGGCTATAAAAGCGTCATGTTTTCTAAAGGCCCTAAGACAGCTGCGCAAGTAATTCTGACCAATCAGCGCTCATCATAGCGAAACACAGCCATTGAAAACGCACAATGCTGATGGCTTTTCTCAGCGTGAGGCCTGGTTTCTCGAACGAAAACTAGGCCTTCCAGCAATGTCTCGCTGCAGCTGAAGCCCTAGCATCCATGTGAGAAGTGGGGTGGCAGCAGATATAGTGGGCGCCCTGCTATTTAATGACGAAGGGGGCATGTCGGCTTGTCGCTAATTTCCTTCTTTCCTTTCCTGCTCTCCCTCCCTGTCATATTTGTTTTCCCCTTTCCCATTCCCCCTGTGTAGGATGGCCAACCGGACGCTAATATGGTTAACCTCCCCGCCTTCTGCTTTTTCCCTTCCTTCCTCCTGGTCGATCATCCTAATGTAGTGTCTGGACACTGCAGCAAAACATGGATACAATAATAAACGAACCGACGAAGACACCGTCCGAAAACAAAGAGATCCCGTTGTTGTCCAGTTCCCCGCCTACCCCCGAGTACCCCTTATCGGGCTCGTAATTGCTGCCGATTGCTAACCATTGTGTAAAAGCGGGACGCATGTCACCACAGATCCTCTTCTTGGAATTGACCAATCGCCGCCGGCGCTTCCGCGCATCGCTTTCGCACCGAGGGAACAGAACAACTGAAAGCGTGCGCAAAACACGCATGTGGGCGATAGAAGCTAGCGTACACCAGCCGCTTTAGGGGCGTTGGAATGATTAAACACTTATCTAAATGGCACCACAATAGTAATAGTTGTCAGTGTCGGCGAACGGAGAACAATTGATGGCATACGCATCTATTATAATTTTTCCTCCTCTGCAGACAACCAAGCGGACACTGTGGCAATATAACGTCAAGCTATTCCAAACTGTCTTCATCTCAATCCTGCATTCAGCCCTCCATGATTGGTCAAAAAAAATTTAGGGCCAGCTCCGCTTCGCCGGTCCTTCACGCTAGGTCACGAAAACTGCGAAAGCTCCGCATCCCATATGACATGTGGACACTGATTGTGGAGAGTTAAATCAAACAAAAGAAAAATAATTACCTCTCCTTCGAGGCCATTAACATTTTATCACGGCTCAAAAATTTTTGGGCTAACCTCGTTCACCTGTCTATCCCAAGGTCACAAAACCTTGAGAACTCACCGTGCCAAAGGTACGTGTACGTGCTCAGGATCCATTAACATGCCGAACAAACCTGGATATTTTTTCTATATAGACATCGACTTCCTCCTTCATGAAAGAAATAGAAGATGATTTCCCGCCGATCGCACTGGAACTGGCTACTCGGAGCTTCCGGGTAGCAAAGGTTTACTTGAGCATAATAAATGTTTTTGGTGGCGGTGTAATGTTATCGAGGCCTTTTGGCACGTACACGACATCGCTCTGCCATCTCTTCCTCACTGAGGGCCCGTTCTAGCTGCATTTTTAAACTTACGTTGCACGCCGTCACGATTTTTGACCAGTCACCGCAAGCAAATCAAGGGGAAGCGGACCAATCGCAGACGCCGGCTACGCATAATTCACTCGGTTATCTAACTTTTACTGCACCGGCTTGGTCCCACCAAAAGCGGCTCCCTTCGGCGTGTTGCTCGCCTCTTATTAACAAATTAGATAAAGAAACACTAGGCAGTGCCATTCGCTTTGTAAGAAAACAAAAACGATCTCCTGTAAACGAGGAAAGCGTTCGACAGGGCTCTTGAAACAACCATGCGGGCTTAACACCCAATGCTTGCGTCGGTCGTTGCGCAAAATTGACGGCAGGAGATTGGAATAGTGTTACGTTAAAGGTACCCCTGCTGTCTACCAAGACGCATTTTTATTGCTGAGCCGTTTACAGCCATGAGCGTCTTGGCCCGTGGCTATCGATGTCATAGATGACGGGCGTTAACAAATCGGGCTCTATTCATTCGATACACTATGTTAGGCGACATGCCGTTGTAGTGCTGCCTTGTGCCAGTTCACGGCATGGGTTAAGTTTCTTAGAATACAAAGTGTGCTGCAATTTTATTTTTCTCACTTAGTGGACAGAAGGCAAAAAAAAGAACGCTTTTGTTATTGTATACCGAAGTATACATCAAGAAAGTGTGTAATGCCTTTATCTAATGACCTCGGGGCCCTAAAGATCAGTAACTGCAACGAAATGACATGAAAGTGGCGGTAAGATGAATCTTTCGCTGCAGTCTGTGGCTTACACTCTCCAATGCTGTAACGCGCAGTTTGTACAGCGTAAGCTGTTATGGGCTCATTCGGACAGCCGTTTCGGTTGGCGATGGCGTCCGCCGACGCCGCCTCAGCCGCTGGTGTCCGGTGTCCGTAGCAGATATCGCCGGGAATGAGGGAAGAAAAATGCCCTATTAACCCGTCCTAGTGCGTGAGGATACACTCGATGCGACAAGCGCGTCGTGTAACCGCGATAAGCACACATTTTGCATTGCAGTTGCATACTATTACACCAGGTAGAACGGCATGTAACAGTCGCACAGGTGCAGGCACCAGACAGTTAAGGAAGGTTTGAAGAAAATTCTAAGGAGATGTATGCAAGAATGTTAGAAAAAATATATATTGTGTACCTCATAAAATCAAGCTGGCTAGGTAGCTATATCAGCACTACATTTCTAATGGAATGATAATAAATCGCCATCATCATCAACATCATTAGCATCGCATCGTGCCACTTGCGTTGCGATGTGAGATGCGCGCCGCGTAGCGCCTATACGTACGCCCTGTGTATTGCAGTTGCATATTATTGCACCAAGTGGCACGCCATGTAGCTCTTGCAAAGCTAGCGGTACAAGGTCTACAGATAATTGGGGAAGAAAAAGAAGATTATGGAGATGTCTAAATATTGATCTAATGAAAAATGTGTATGGCATACTTCATGAATTCAAGCAAGCTAGGTGACTGTTTGTGACCATCCCGTTTCAACAGTAATGCAATTAAATCAACATCATTAGCATCGTACAGTGCCCCTTGACACGGGATGTGGCATGCACTCGGCGTAGCCTCGATACGTGGAAACGTTCCATTGAAGTTCCATTATACTCCATCAGGTGTCCCGGCATCGAGAAGTTGCATATAGCAATTGCATGCTGCATGTAGTTGGACGTGGTTAACTCAAGTAGGCTAGGTAACTGTTGGTCACCACTCTGTTTCGAAGGCGATGCCAATAAACTATCATTATCACCATCAACAGCAACGTACCATGCGATGGTTCAAGGGATGTGGCATGTGCGCCACGTAGTCTGGATACCTGTGTTTACTCTTCAGTACACGTTATGGCACCTCCTCACAACGTACAAACCTTTCTGAGGAAGCGAATCATAAACCTACGCGCACGGCTGCACCCGGGCAACATCAGGCTCAGCAGACCGTTGTGCAGAGAGAAGCACACGCCGGAGCACAAGCTCCAGCTCGCCGTCGGCGGAAGGCAGACAGTTCAGATCGTTCGCGCAAGCCTGTAACTTTTTCAGCGCCGAAGAATAGAGAAAAAAAAACGGTTAAACGACAGGAAATGCGTGCACACCTCTGTCTTGCCGCCGTCTAACACATTTAGAAATAAAGATTGCCGCAAAATGTTCTCCTGACATTGCGGTGAAAACGGAGCCGAAAATCCAATTACGACTGGCTTACAAAAGACCGTTGTGCGGACCTGTCTCTAAGCGCTGGCGGACCGCGTGTAGCCCTCGCCATTAAGGATTTTGAAGGATTTGAAGAAAACCGGGCTCTGAAATCCGAGGAAAAGAGAAAGCGGCTCAGGTGCCGCGGCTGCCTCACTCGGTAAGCTGCCGCGCACGCACGCGCACACCCCTCCCTCCTCCCTCACCATACACGCAGACAGACATACGAGAGAAGAAGGAAGACGGGGCGACGTCTGCGGTTTCCTGTCATGAGCCATGGATTAACTGAGCCTTCTATGAAACCACGCGAAGGAGACGCGGAAAGGAGAACACATATAGGAGTGCGCAAAGGATTGAGGGCGAGACGTGTTAAGGGGGACCCGGCTGTAGATGAGATCGTCATCAGCCGCTTGGGTAACGCTTCTTTAGACGAACGGGGGAAAAATGGGAGGCGTGAAGGGCTCCAAGGCGCTCAAGCGCAACTACGGTGCCAGATGCGCGCCTAATGTCTTCGAGGGCGCCGGGAAGTCAGCACTTCAATAAACGCTGAGAAGAGAAGAAGATGGCCCACCCGCTGTGGACGAGCATAGGCTTCCTACCTTCTGAGTTTGTATGTTGTCACTTCGCCCTCAATTTCCCGGGTCAGTTATTGCAATTGATCGCAATTGTTGAAAGTGATATTTAATAGTCTTGCCGAAAATATGTAGTGCAGCCTATGTAAACTTAACAGGAAATGTTTAGAATTTCAAAAGCTTCTAAAGGGGTTGCGGTAAAGCATATCCATGATAACGGCTCGGCGCAATCAGTGTTAAATGTGATTCTGGTATAAAAGAGCTGAGAAGCAGGCCGAAACTATGTAGGTGGTTTCTCTTCTAAAATGTATCATTCAACTCTGTGTAGATTCCGATATCGCGCGCCAGCACCCAAATTATATTTTGCCCAACGTGAAAGCAACGCCGAAGTTTTATCATCCACCATGTCTCCAGTGATTCTTAAAATCATTTTGCAGCGCAAGTTTACGTATTCCAAAAAGTTGCACACGCTTTAATTGGATTACTGCAATGCTGTCAATGTTTATTTCTGCTCGCTTAAAAATACTCTGTGCGCGAGGCACTTGAAGCAGTGAGTATAATGGTGCTGAACATGACTCGGCGCACTATGCAGGCGTATTTATGTTCTATGTGCTTCTGTTGTGAATATGCACGGCGGAATTTTACAAATCTTATTTCGTAAGTCTGTATCACACTATTGCTTCGCACCCACGCGATGAAAAACATCAAATTGATAATAAGGCGCATTCTTTCGTGATGATGTTCGCAAAGTTTTAAACAATAACAAATACAAATTCTGGCAGGTGCTAAATCCTCAAGAAAATCGCAGTGTAACAATTACGGTCGAAGAAGGTGAAACGATCGATGACGTAGAGTGTGCAAAGCTTTTTAAAGCAGCCTTTGTACCTATGTATACAGGAGAACCTACTCGCCCCCTCTTTCCTCACGTACTAATGCAACACGTGTTTTGCCAACCACCACCTGATAGGATGTCATCGTTAATCGACAATGTTAAGCTCACATGGCCAGCCGGCGTGGAGAACACTTATTCGAAACTGTTAAAAAACACTAACCACGTCATCGCGGTGTTCCCGTGCTTGTTGTTGTCACAGTCACTTACAACTGGTGAAATGCCATATGATTGGAAAGTGGGGAATGTTGTTCCTATCCACAAAGCCTTTGACAGGAATTGCCCGCTTTATTAACGCCCATTTCATCACCGAGTATGCCCTAAGCTCATGGAAAGTCACGTACGCAGAAATGATGAAGTTTTTACTCAAATAAATATACTTTCATTTATCACAGTGTTGTTTCCGCAAAGGCTTTTCCTACGAAACACAACTGGCCATTTTCCTGAAGGATACTAACACCGAAGTAGATTCTAACCTCTAAACGGAGGTGACATTTCTAGATTTTGCAAAAGCGTTCGACAAGGTACCACACCAAGCTCTATCCCTAAAGCATTTTTTTTTTGCGAACCTTAACCCCTACATTTTACGATGGATTGAAGCGTTCTTCAGAAACCTATCTCAAATAGTTACAGTTAACAACGCATATAACCCCTTACCTGTGACCTCGGTTGTGCAGAAAGGATTTGTTCTTTGGTCTCTACTCTTTTTGATATACAATAATGAGTTACACCTGCGCGTGCCTGGGAATCTTCGTTTATACGCAGGTGACTGCGTATATTATCCAAGAGTTGCTAATAAATCCAATCAAGATGCATTTCAGGAGGGCATTATTTCTTTACAGCAATGGTGCGGTCGTTCGTTAATGAAACTTATTCAGTGTCTTTTTCGTCGCCGAGATCCATTCCTTTAGAAACACACAATAACATTCCCGTGTGTGCTTCGCAGTTTCACAACTAACTAGGTGTCAATATATCCAACAACTTATCCTGGCGCACTCACGTCGTTAACACCATTTCGAATCCGGCAACATTGATGCATTCAGGTAGCATCAGTGAGTTTATTGACCACTTGCCTTCACCCATAAAGGTCACGTACTCGGGACGCCTGCAGCAGAAAGGATGTTCTAGATTCGCCGCCAAGGTTTGCGAGTGGTGGTTCTAGCTAACAATACCAGGATTAGTTCTAGTAGTCAGCCAAAAATACCCCAAAAAAGTTGATGGGAAGATGGCTCCACAGTAGCTATATTGGTTAGAGCATCGCACGCAAAATGCAAAGACGTGCGATTGTTCCCTGCCTACGGCAAGTTGTTTTATCATCCACTTTCATTTTCCATCACTTTATCACTTCTTTAATTCAATTCATAAGTACAAGTAATTTTCCTTATGTGGCCCTTGGTGCCCTTTTTCGCTCCTTATCACATCTAAATCTGATAAAGGGCTGTCCTTCAAATGTAATTCTCAGCCCACTGCTAATAGTTTTATGTACTGGTCGAAATGTAAAGTATATAGTCTTACCGGTAAGCTGCATTCGATTTTCTCTTAAGCAGCGCAACAAAGATGGATCGAAAGTGGCTGTTATAATAAGTTTGTACATTTTGCAGCTCTCTTTCGTCTGCATACATGATTGTGTAAGGCGAAACAGGCATACTGACTAAATGTTTCACGTGAATCAAACACAAAAGGGGGCTTGTTTTGACCCTTTCAGCCCACGTTGCATTACAAGTAGTTGATGCTGTATTTTTTGCCCAACAAAAGTCGCTTAGATAATTTTCAATGAGTTGGAACGCACTCTCCCTTATGATAGTGCACTCGAATCGGTTGAGAACAATGCGACTCGTTTCACACCAGCCAATTATCTTCGTACATCCAGCATAACAGCGATGAAAGTCGTGAAGGAACGCATAGTTGCCTCGCGAATATTCGAAACTGAATTGCAGCAACAGATAACAACGAAATGAACCAGTACCTTCTTCGGGTATGGGTTCGAAGTAGCAAGATTTTGATGTAAGGCTGCAAGACGGTCGGCAAACTCAAATGCCGCCAAGCATGCGATGCGCGCCGCCGGCAATCTAGCTTCATTCTTAGCAACATGGTTCTTGAAAATAAAATAGAGAATGTTTTGGATGGCTCATCGTGAAGAGGTGGAGACACTCGGGTATCGTTAGGCATTTCGACGGTGTGCCATTGCCGAACTACGAAAGCACGGCGCGGTGCATATGAACAAAAGTAAAATATTAGTAGGAAAAAGACCGCACATAGGTAGGATGTTATTGAAGAAGAAAAGCAAAAAAACAAAAAAACAAATGACCCATAAAAAGAAAAGCCCTGCCCCTGTCTGCCAGGGAGCACATGTCTTAAAGGGCACTTCACTTCTAGTGAGCCTAAATTGTATTTCTTGCTCCGGGATATCTTTTGCTTCAGCAAGAACAAAACAAAGCAAAAACTAAACAGCGTTGCCATCAGGCTTCTAATTCTCTGCCTGATCTTTTTTTTTTTTTTGTCGAAGCTGGCGACAGGAAAACAGCGGCTCAGATGAAATTTTGTGAGGGGGGCCGGATGCGCTCCTTCTCAGGGGAGGTGGCCGCTAGCTTCAGTCGGGCTAGGTGCTCCAACAGCAGCGACCAGCTTCGAAGTATGTAACTAGCGCCTGGGGACCATTCCGAGTGGAGTCGTCTGGTGAAAAACAAGGGAGAAAGTTGTTCCGTTCCTTTTTTATCGGGAGTGATAAAAGTGGAAACGAGGAGTGTATTCGTGGCATAAAGCAGACGTTTTATATTTTCTTTTGCCTAAATAAAAGGCGACGAACCAGTCAATATATCTTCAAGCCATATACACCACCGTTTCTCAGGATAGTAGGGTGACTATGTAGAATGCGTACCTGCCTTTTGTGGCGGTGCGGTAGTCGGCAGGTTTTGGTGTGCGCCATGGTTCCCGATGCTGTCGCCTTTATGCCTCGCTTTGAAGGCTAAGGAATCTCGAATGAAAGCAACTTTGTTAAGGGCCCTACTTCAGAAATACTGGTACTTCACAAGTACTTGCTCGGCAGACAAAGTCCTCAAAAGAGACCGGATCGAGAATGGTCACATAGCAGCGCAACACCTGTCTTTGTTTTCTGAAGCTTACCACTTAAGCTACGCAGCATGGTTGTGTTTGACCCATCGCAGCTATTTTATTGTGATTGCAATCAGCATTATCTACGTATAATAAATGACCTTGTCCAGTTTCTTTTTACCTTGATTGCAGGGTCACATTGGTTCACCGTCTCCTCACATATTTTCCGATTTGTTGTTTTGTCTCTGCGTTCGAACTCCGCTCCAACATCCTTTTTTATTTCTTTTAGTGTGCATTGATGTGGGGAGTGTCTAGAACTGGTTGAATTTTCCTCGGATCTCCGGTCCAAGTAGGAACACGAGTTTATTTTCTGAGTACACGAGAAAGAAAAAAAAAGAAAAAAAAAGCTAGCGAGTTTTGAAATAAATGAAGACTGTCTGCTAGAATAGAACATTAAAGCTAGAGCATGTTTTTTTTTTCAGCTTCTAGAGACGGCGAAGCATTAAAAGCCTATCAAGGTTCGAGATTGTGCTGAAGACGTTAAAGAAAACACGTGTAATTGAGCGCGGGCATTGAAGACATTGAACCTTAACGTCGACCAGAGAAAGTATAAGATAAATTTACTTTCCCGTTTACTGTCGCTCTCACTCAGACCGGTGTGGCTTCAACACAACTGCCAGCATGGATACGAACGCCTGTGCGCACATAAATCAAGCCAGCAACGTAAGCGAGAGCGCTGCCCTGGCTCTGGTACAGATGACTCAGTATACGGCATGAAGGCTGCATTCACTTGGGTTTGCCGCTTTTGCAGCCAAACTCACTGCGCGTCTCTGCGCACGTGCCGCCCACACTGGCGTCGGAGTGGGATAGTAAATGTATGCGGCCGCACTGACGATTCAACGCGGCAGTCAATCAACCTCCTCGCCTCTTTTCACCACCAGTATGGCAGCGCACAGCATGCTAACGTCTCGCATATGCCTCCATACTGGCATATGTATTTTTCCCCGAGCAATGTCTCGATCAGAGCGGCCCGTATCATAGTCGCCGTGCTGTCTGTGATTCGTACAGCGCGGGCGTTTCCTGCAACAGGCGGAAGGCAGGAGGCTGCTGTTTGGTCCGCGAGCGCACCATTAAATGAGCGTCACAAATGTCAGGGCACATAACGGCACTTTATCTGACGTCAATAGATTGCAGTGTTGGGGGCACACGGGTGGGAGGATTAAGTATACACAGCCAAGCTGTGTGCACCGCACACGAACCAAGAAAACAAGCATGTGCTGCTGCACGATGAACGGCGCTCTTGTCAAGGCCGGGTCGGCGTTGGCCATTGGCAGCGGAGAGGGCCACCAATCAAGTGGCTACAATCAGCGGACAGACCCCTCCGCTCCGCTATTTCGCGCCACTACGCGAACCACTCACCGTGAAGACGAATAAGAAGAAAACGTTTGTGGCGATGCTTTCCCGCATCACCTTGAGAGTTCTTGGTCTGCGCGCGGAAAGGACCGGCTGGCTCGCCTATTGTCGGGTGTGGTGACTCAGGCTGTAAGCGGTGCCTCATTACATATGCACAAACTCTTTGGCAGCGCCTGCTATTCTAGCACCGAAATGCTTGCCCTCGAAGGCCATGAAGTTAATTCTTTGTGTACTGGTGGACTTGTGGGCCTTCTCTGTCCCACACTTTGTCCCACTAAATTAATGCAGCGTTGTTAAGGCTATGTCGCACTTTCAGATGTCGCCACCACTGCAGCGTGGGAAATGGCGCCGCGACCAGACAACTCCTTTACTGCAAATCTGAAATGAGCGACTACTCAAAGAACACCATCGTAGTAAAACATTTTGTCGCCTTGGATTATGTCTAACAGCGAATGTTGCTTTCAATTCTAGAATCTAGTCAATGTAGCGAATGGTCGACAAGCACGGCACGAAGGCAACCCCGGTTGACCTGACGTCTTAATCGACACACTCTTGAGTTTCGACAGTGGCGCACTTTTTTAGTGTGACAGAGCAAGACTACGTCTACAGACATTATAGATACTTCCCTAGACAGTCCTCGCTACCCCTAGTCCTCGCTATAATTTACAGAGACAATCACTCGCAATCGCGATAGCGCGCTTTGACCGAAGACCTCTCACAGAGGAACTTATTTTAAAATGCCGCCATCACAAGCCATCCCAGCAGAGGGCGATGAGCGCAGTGTTGCGGTTTTTGAGGGTGACAGAATTGGACAAGCGGCTGTAGCCTGAACAGATGTTGATAGTGCTGCAAGTGTTATTGTGCTGTGCGGTGACAGTATGCGGTGACAGTGACTGATTGTGATTGTGTGTCTATGGTCCTTTCTTTCCTTATCTCTACTTTGTTACCACTTTACCTCCCCCTCCCCTCTCTCCCCAGCGTAGGGTAGCAAACCGGATCTTTTTCCCTGGTTAACCTCCCTGCCTTTCCCCTTTCCTCTATCTCTTTCTCTCTCCCTAGACAAGCAATAGGTCACGCGAATGCCTGAGGCGCGTGCAAAAGTTCTAGGACTTAAATGACAAATAATTATAAATTAATTATAACGCCCTTGTCTCTACATGGCAGCGCTAGGTCGTCTGGGCATGCTGCCTCAAATTCATCCCCTCGCGCCGCGACGCACTCAGGCAATACATCGCCACAGCGACAAATCACCGGTCAGGCTCTGTTTACCAGGCTATGAGCGATGTCTCACCGGGGTGTCGACTTTTCCATCACGCTGCCTACCCCAATTCTCCAGCTATAGTTCAAACTCCACGCATCTGGCAGTTCCGTCACCCGCGGGCCATATCTTTCCTTTTTCATCAAGCGCTTAAGAATCGAGTGACCTCACGCTGCGCTGCAACAGCTCAATATCTCAGTGTAGCACCATAAACGGAGAGACTTGCTTTGTTTAGCGCCTGCTAAGAATACATTTGCCGCAGCGCAGTGAGTATGCTAAGCTTTCTACATTCCATAGAAATAAAGCGCGTCTTATAGGAGCTTCATCATCTCCATCTTTATTAAATGGGAAATATGAGAAGTCTGGCTAGGAAAAAGGCCGGCTTTTTCATCAGCTTGCTTAATGGGCAGAAAAGAGTACAAAGGTTAGTTTAACTTACAAAACAGTGTGAAACCTCCATAACGTAACCACAAAACAATAAGAGGGCACGTATACAGACCCCGGAGAAAGCAGCGAATAATGACAGGTTCAAAATACATTTGCGACATCTATAGTACAATTGAGTGCATTTCCTAAGCCGAAACATTGTGTTGATCTTTAACATACATGGGGATACTAAGGTTCGTCGAGGTTGTTCAGTATCCCAAGACGGAGGAATTGCAGCCTAAACAAACGATGACAGGTGGTGTAGGCTGCGCGTCTGAAGTTTCGCAAACAGCGACTCTTCATCACGCTTAGCAAAGTCGATGCAGCGAAATTTAGAAACGGTATTGAAGAATGCAGCCAGAGGAAAGCTGTTGCTCCCACGTCCGAGGTTGTCACCTAATACCTAACTCGGCAAATTGTGCGATGAAAAAACGCTTACACCCAACACGTGCAAGCACTGCGAGAGCGTGGAGAAAACACTGTAATCCGTCGAGATTACCACATAGGCCAGTATAACGGAGACACTCAACGACAATTTGGGCTATTAGGCAGCACGCACGCGCATGCGCGCTCGCACAAGATACAACAATACGAAAACGTGTGTGCTCCAACGAGATATTTACTGTAGAGGGCGCTACGCGCCATGCGTTTTATATATCTGGTTGTCGAATAATGGTGTGTGCATTCGTCCTGTCAACTCGGCTCCGAGTCGCTTGGGTAGACGCAGCTAGCGTCTGTCAGCACCCCACATCGTACGTGGTGGCAGAGTGGGATGCTTACCAGACGTGAGTGAGTGAGTGAGTGAAATAGCTTTATTAGGTCCAGAGAAGACGCAGGGGAGACTTACCAGACGTATCGCAATTTCGAATGATGCGATCAGTACGCTTACCCAGTGCAGGGCCTGCTTTGTCTTGCGGCTGTTTCTGCGCATTGTGCATTGTGATAATGACGAGTCATTGAACAATTGGATTGGCGATCAATATTTTCTGTTCGCATATCCTCCCTTTGCAGAGTGTAAGCTTCAGCACGGCTGTCGGTGAGCGTTCGATAACTTACATAGAAATGAAGACTGAAGGTTCTGCCAGGATTTTTTTATTCAGTAACTTCTCATACGCGCCTCCAAGGCAGCGTTCGGTGCGTTGTCCTAACTGTTAAGCGCGGAGACCCGTATCCGTACAATAAATAAAGCAAAATTTGAATATTTAATTACTTGTAGATGTACATAAAAGCGAATACTCCAGGAACGAAATACTTTCAGATTTCATAAAATATTTTAAGTTTGTCGCAAGCGCTAAAGGAATATTGTGACAGAAACCGCATAAGTGCCTTGTGTACAAAGTATGGCTCGGAAATATGTAGCCTGAAGGAAGCTGGCTATTAGCTTCAACAACTCTAGATTTCTGACAACGGGTTTCGGTAACATTCAGAAATGAATCTTTAGAAGGCCATGCTTGACTTTATTGAAATGACGCCCGTCGTGAACGCCCCAAAGAAAACGCGAGGAGCGTCTTGGGCATGTTCCCGCCAAGCGTCAGTTATCTGAAGTCAAGCATGAGCTTCAATTAAGGTACATTCATAGAGAAAGGAATATTGAACAAGAGCGGACACTCGGCGAAAATTGGAAACAGGAAACACGTCACGCTATACTTTTAACATCGACGAATTGGGGTCGCGAGCATCGAGAAAAAGAAGAATGTGAAATGAGATTAACAGCAATTGTTTAATTTATTTTATTCTTTCCCGGAAAAATTAAAAATATCTGCGTATAAATTAAGTTAAACTTTGCGGCTTACTTCCGTTGCCTAGCGACAGGCGAACCGGCGAATGACGAGGCAGATGTTCGCGTCATTCGTCAGACACGCCGCCGAAGCGAGAGCGACCGGCCGTGTATCTGAGCGTCGGACTGTTTGCTCACCCGTGTGACTGTTTTTCTGTTTTGGGATTTAGCCTGTTTTCATGGGCACCCGGCGAATTCTAGCGTTCGTTCGGAACTGCGACATGACGAAATTGCACTATTGGACAACGGCAAGGTGAGAAACTTTCTTTGACAGTCTGCGACGCATTTCGAGCAATTAGGCTTATCTGGCACCTAGTCTAGACTTGAGATGCAGTTAACGAAAAACAGCGTGGCCGTCGTGGAGCAGTTAATTTTAATTAAAGAATCGTACTGGGAGATGTTTGCGACGCTTCCTGTAAGCCTTAACTAATTTTAACTAATTTCAGTAGTTTTTGGGCACGCTAGCATAGACGCGACACACATAGACGCGACACGCGACACATAGACGCGACACGCGTCACAGCACAGGGTGCTGTGGACAGGTGACGCAGTTTCGCGTGTACTGAATGTGACAAGTTTCGGCCATATTGGCGCTTTCGCTGACCCCCAACATTATTGTGACTAAATTGGTTACTTCTTGGGGTACTTTTCAAGCGCAGTGGGTGCGCCTGGCGCTGCGACGCAGTTAGCGAAAAGCAGCTCTGCCGTGGTGCGCGGTTTCGCGCTTTAATGCACTGACAAGTTCATGGCGCCGCGCTTTTCTTTCTCTGACGCCCAACATTGTTGAAAATTATTTTGAGGCCCGCTCGCCGCGCCTGTCGTGACGCAGCAAAAAGCAGCTCGGCCTTCGCGCTTTAATGCATCTAGCAAGATAAATTTGCGGCCCTTCCTCTGGCGCCCAACGTTACTGTAACTTATGTTTTGTTAAATTAAAAATGTTAAAGCTAATTGCCTTTGTTCGTAATCTCGTCCGTTCGCCGCTTTCGCGCATGTCGCCTCTTCAAGCGCTTTACATCAATGACACATGCTTGTCATTTACGTTTCTCAACAGATGTCCTCCTGTAGTGGCTCGGACGGCAGTTACTGTTGTGTACAGTGGTGCCAAAACAATGGAAGAACGAGAAAGAAGCCCGGCACCAGTTTTTTTCGTATCCCACAGGACAGCAGGTTTGTTGTGTTGCAATTTAGCAGCGCACTGTTTCTGCTGCTTTAATGAAAATATCCAGCAATGTCGCCCGATTATAACATTTATTTAGCTGAAGTAATCCAGTGAGGGGCATAATGTGTACGCTCTGGAATCAGTTTGGGATTCTTAAAAAATCATGAGCATTTACACATTGCAGCAAATGCATCTTTTTTTTGTGGTATAAGCGTGCCATTGTACCTGTAACTTAAGTGTTGTGTACCTCTTTGTGAGTATCTTGTTATAGAAAATTTGCAAAATGAAACATTCTATCGCATTAAGTGGAACATTCTAGAGGCCCCTACAGCTGTTCGGCAATTTCAAAACTAGTGTACAAATTTTTTTTTTATAACTAATGTAGCGCATTTGAAATTCCTGATTTGTCAAGCATGTACGCACTCATGCAATAAAATGCTTGATGCTTATTGTTTGTGCCATACAACATGCTCTTTTAAAACGTGCGCAGGTCGACGGCATGGGTGGCATATTCCCGCAGAGCCGACCTTATGGAAAAGCCGGCAGGTGTGTTGTACAAGTCATACAGGATATGCAGCGACCATTTCACTGCAAAAGATTTCCTGGACCCAGGTCGCACGCGACTCATTAGAACAGCTGTACCAACAGTTTCCTCAGGTACGCAATAGAGCAAAGTTCCAAGTGTCAGCACTGTCTTGGTGCACTTTGCTGTAGCTCATGTACGTCTCTGTGTCGTCAAAGAATTGCTAGTGGTAAGAGTTTTGTGGCAATTATTTCGACCTGAACCAACCTCAGGTGAACATTTTTTTCTATTTAGCTTTTGCAGATGCTGCCGATGTGCCATCTGTTGGAGGTTTCGCTGTTGCATCACATCAAAACACCGTTCCAGAGGACCATCTGGAAAAGTCTATAGGCATCAGCACTATGTTTGAAGACCCTGCTTTGCAAGGTACTGTAGTGTCCTGTGTTTGCGACTAACACTCAGTGTTGCCAATGAATATAGGCTGCAGCCGTCCTGCAAGTGAGGAACAAGCTGGTGAGGACGTCCTACATAAGTCATCCGAGCAAGGCTCCCTCATGACGGCAAGCCATGCTGCTAAAGGTGAGTTTGGTGTATAAAGTTAAACTTAACAAAGTGGCAATGATGGGTATTTTTCCAGCAAGCCTACAACAGATGTCTGGCTGCAACACCCCTGTGAGCGAGCTAGGTGCAACGACCTCCCAGGTGGATATGTTTGGCAGCAGTTCTACCGAGGATGAGCGTTGTGCTGTTGATGGTAACTATCATACATTTTATAGAGCAGACGCATAGTTCTTTTAACAACATTATTGTTTCAAACCAGGGTGTGTTGAATTTGATTTTTAACTGAATCTGAAAAAGGTTAACCTGGCGATATAGATAAGGCATTTCTCTTTAGAGACTTTTTATGGACTAGTCAATATTTAATTGTTTTTCAGAAATCTCTCTCGACGTCTGTTATACTTTCTGCCTGGAAAACAGCTAAAGTTATTCCGCTATTCAAATATGGTAGTAAGCAGTCCTTACTAAACTACAGAACCATCGTTATAACGTGTCATTCTTGTGAAATACTTCAATGTGTAATTTGCGAACATATTGAATTCTTGGAGTGTAATGGTTTATCTGGTGCTCAGCACGGTTTGGATTTATCACTGCAACCCAGCTTATTGAATTCACTACCGTCGCACAGGCCCCATCAGGCCCTCTATGCAGGTGATCGAATTGATGCAATATTTATTGATATTTCAAAAGCTTTCGACACTGTGTTGCACTCTGAATTGTTCAAGAAGCTCACTGTTATTCTTAACAACAAAGTGTTTAACTGGATTTCTTTTTTATCCAATCGGTCTCAGTACTTACTATGACGTACTCTTTAGGTCTTCTCAATCCTCCACATGCAGTGTAACGTCTAGTGTGCCTCAAGGTTCACTATTGGGTGCGCTTCTATTTTTGATCTTAATAAATGATCTAACAAGTAATGTTCCTCTTAGAATCTGCATTAGGCAGATGATTCTGTATTGTACCATACGATTAAAACTCGTCACGATCACATCATCCATAACGACTCGTTTGCATCACTTCAATCATGGTGTGACTTGGCAGATGCAAATCAACTTCCAGAAAGTTGTACCTATGTCATTTACCAAACATTTTCCGCCTTCTCCACTTACCTATTCGTATAACGACTACCCTCTAGGAGATGCTTCACATCGAACTCGTGCAACCTAGTGCTTAGGCTGCTTGCAACGCATATTACGTTCATCCCCACTTAGCACACGACTCCTCACTTATAAAACGATGGTTCGTCCAATACTGAAGTGTGGCTCTGGCGTTTGGAATGCACACAAAATATCTATCAAAAAAAGTGCATCTGACAAGAAAGCTGTGGGCTTCGTTTATCGTTTTGACAGGTATTTTTTGCCCATTTCCCATCTTAGTTTTCAACTTGCCAGTCTCTCTTCTCGTCGTCACTTTGAATCTTTCAGGTTTCTTTATACTCTTACTCCCCACAATTCTCCATTCTCCTTACTTGGCAAGTAAGGGAAATCTAGACCCAATATCACCAGACATCACCATGAGTTGAATACGTCCACTTGTCACCATCATACCGAAGCGTTTAGTCTCCCTGTCCCTTCTGATATTGCGGAGTGCGCTGCCTGGTTACGCAAGATCTTTACCACTCAATGAATTTCTATTGTATATTAGTCATGATGTTCTGTGCTCTTTATGCTATTCTATGTATTGTATTTCCCCACTCCTGCGATAGCCCTTCTGAGCTGCAGTATATCGAAATAAGTGAAATTAATAAATAAGTCCTTAGTCGACCATAACCTTTGAATAACCATTACATACTAGGTAACTGGAAGGTCAAGGTGCGATATTTAAGAGTACTGTTGAGATTGGAGCACGCTCATAAAGTGCACAATCTTTTAGGATGATTCTTCTTGTGACATATATTTTCCATATATGTGTACTATGATTGTATCATTGTTAAATTGTGTGGTGGACACTGGCACTTCTCATATCAGAAATTGAAGCTTTTATGAATGCTTGTCTGCAGAAGCATGAGCTTTGTAAATGCGTAGAGTGATATCTCTAACAAACTCTGTAAACACATGACGTACAACTTATAAACTATGCAATATTTATTTTGTTTAAAGAGCACAGTGGTATTAACTGTTGATGCTTAGCATTTTGTTAGGTCTTGCTGTGCTAGTTAGGAAATAATTGTCAACGCACAAGCTACCGTTGCTTTGTACTTTCAACTATATTGGCAGTAAGTGAGGGAGGTAATGCAAAATTGTGCCAGGCAAGTTCTTGTTAGCGTTGTAGCTCAAAGGATGCTTGGGATGCATAAGCTGTTTGGGTAATATCTTGCTCTGTGTTTTTGTGCAGACGCCATTTCCGAGGTGTCCCCAAGCGCCAACATTTTCGATTCAGCTGAAAGACCAGTAGGAAACTATCCCGGTAAGTGTTTGGTTCATTTAACGCTAGCCAAAGGCTTTGTGGATTTTCTTCAAGATGGGGGGTGTTCTTGTAATAGTGGTTCATTTTAATAATGGAAAAGTTGAGCAGCCGAAGGAAACTCATATTGTTTGATTTTTGTACTATTTACTCGAACTCCTTCATGAGTATATGCGAGAAAGGCTCCCTCATGGCTTTGACACAAAGCAATTTAGATCTACTTTTAATTGTGTTCATGGAGGCTCTGTGTAGGAATTGTACCTGCGAACAATGGTTATATTTGGTTGAATGTATCGTACTGTTTTACAGTTTCATAATGAGCTGTTCAGTATGAAGTAACCAGTAAATTAGTGTTGTATCAAGAAATTGTCGAATTGTTGTACACGTAGCTTTATTTATGCGTGCATATTTTTTGTATCTTACAGTTGCTTGGAAGAGCGCAGTGAGGAGCTCTCCGTCAACAAAATTTAGGGCGACCGTCCGGCGACTGCAGTCCAAGCTAGCAAGATGCCAGCGGACCATCAAACGGTTGCAGAAGAAGCAGAGCAAGCTACCGCCATCCATTTCGAAGGCACTGGGCATTATTCGTCCATCAGTGACAGAGGAGGTTTTTAAGCTTTTGTGTACACACCTGCGATTGCAGCAGAGGGGAAAAGGCAAGCGCTTCCCTATCTGGCTCAAAAAGTTTGCCTTGCATTTGAACTTCCGTGGACCCCGTGCATACCGTTTTTTGGCACCAATTTTCTCTTTGCCAACACAGCGTACTCTGAGACGCTGGTTGTGCAACTTTAGGATGTCACCAGGAGTGATTCCCGGAATTATTCAAAGTATTTCTGCTAGCACTCACGCATGGAATGAGCGCGACCGAGTATGCACCCTCATGTTTGATGAAATAGCTTTGAAAAAGAACTTATCCTATGATGCCGGTGAAGATATTGTGCATGGGTTTGCAGATGATGGCATCGAGCGGTCATCAAGTATTGCCGACAGAGCCATGGTTGTGCTTCTGGCAGGTATATCTAAGAGGTGGGTTCAGCCAGTCGCATTTACGATAGGGCATGTTTTGACATCGGCAAATGTTATTGATAAATTACTAATCTCGATTATTGAGCAACTTAAAGCCGTCAGAATTGTTGTCAAAGCGGTAATCTGTGACCAAGGCACGTCAAATATCAGCTTGGCGCATAAATTGGGCATCACGATTGGGAAACCATATTTTGAAGTTCTAGGCGAGAGAGTTTATTTTATTTTTGATGTACCTCATTTGATCAAAACGACCCGCAACAATCTCCAAGCACATGAGTTGGTCATTGGGAAAGAAGTTGTGAATTGGTCGCATATTGAACAACTCTACAAATCTACACATGAACTAAGGTTACGATTGGCTCCAAAGCCAACAGAGCGGCACATATACCAAAGGCCATTTTGTAACATGAAAGTCAGCAGAGCTGTACAAGTCCTGAGCTCATCAGTTAGTATTGCAATTATGACACTGGTTTATGTAAATGAGCTTTCCTCTTCAGCTGTAGCTACAGCAAACTTTTGTGACCGTATGGATAAGCTATTCGACACATTGAACAGCTCCAGCCCCCATAGGAATGCTCAGAAATACAGATATGCCATAAAAAAGGGGCAAAATGAATTAATTAAATTTCTGAAAGAACAGCTTCCATGGATTGCTTCTTGGAAATTTTCTGGCAAGCGTCAGCCGCAAACAATCACTGGCTGGCAGATAACAATTCAGGCTGTCATCCATCTTTGGGACGATCTCTCGGCCAATTACAACTTCATCTATCTGCTAACTCGTAGGCTCCAACAGGACCCACTAGAGAACATGTTTGGGCACATCAGACAAAAGCACGGTTGCAATACTAACCCAAATGTGTCTCAGTTCATTTGTGGTTTAAAGCATATTTGTATTCAGAAAGCCTTCAAACTCTCTGAGCAGGGCAACGTAGAAGAAGATAGATCTAAACTCCTCCATGAAGTGTCGCCGTTCTCTCTAAATAGCACCTCTCTGGTTGATGTAGTCGAATCAGTTGGCCCTGATAACTTTCCGTCTCTCGAAGACATTTCAGTTCTTGCAAAAGACATTCAGTCGCATATCATTGACGATTCAGCAGCATATTACGTGGCAGGCTATCTGGTCAAAGTGTTCCTGGCAAAATCATTCGAAGGGTGCACTTGCCGACAGTTGCTGCAAGGTGACATAAATTCAGTGAGTGCCGAGCACCAGTATTTTACACTACTGAAGGCTTATCACGTACCGAGCAAACTATTTGGAAATTTGACAGTGCCATCACAAAGATTGTTCGATTTTGTTCAAGAAATGGAGACCCACTTTCTTGCCGTGATTGAGGCTACAGCGCATCTTGCACATGTGTGTGATGTTTTGTATCAGTATCTGTTTGGTGTGGGGGAAATGGAATTTTGCTGCATTGCATGTCGCCAGAGATTTGTCAAAATGTATTGCCGGATACGTCTGTGTTGGCATGTTCGATTCGTAAACCGCAATTTAGACAAAGTTAGGTTTCATTCATCAGTGTCTGGCATGCAGCTTGAAAAAGTTAAAGGTTAATGCAGTACTTCTTTTCACCAATGAACATATACTTGGCATTTAAGGTCTGCTAGGGCTCCCTTGCTCAAATTGAATAGCATTTTGGCAGGGTCACACTATTGATACATTACAAGTGTGTGGTGGTGGTGGTAGGTGGAGGGGGGCGGTGGGGGTGGTGGTGGGGGGCGGGGGTGGTTGTGGTGGGTGGTGGCACCCTCCGGAGGTGCAGCAGCTCCTCCGGGGGAGGGGGGGGGAATGGCCCTACAGAATGCTATTCCTTGTGATCACGGCACCCACAGCAGGCTCAAAACAATTTATTTTAACCTTTACCAAGTGCCATAGTATAGAGCAGTGCGCACTGGTGGTTGCCTCAAAAATGTTACTCTTGCCTGCGTCCGGCTGAAACGTTTAATGCTTCTATATTGATTTTGCACACCTTACTGAGCTGATAAGGAGTGGGTAAGGATTTAAGCCCAAAGCAATGCAGTTGTCTCAGCAAGACTACTTTGTTAATTGGATATATAACGCCAAAAGTATATGAGGACGTGTGCACGAGGAGGAGGGGGGGGGGGGGTTAGGTTGTGGAATGAGGGATGGGGGGGAGGGGGCACGGATTTAAATGTAAAGCAATGCGGTGGTCTCAGCAACACTACTTTGTTAATTGGCTATCTAATGCCAAAAGTATGAGGATGTATTCACGAGGAAGGGGGGTGGGGTTAGCTTGTGGATTGAGGGATGGGGGGAGGGGGCACGGATTTAAATGTAAAGCAATGTGGTGGTCTCAGCAACACTACTTTTTGTGTTAATTGGATATATAATGCCAAAAGCATGACGATGTGTGTGCGAGGGGTGTTGGGGGTGTTAGCTTGTGGAATGAGCGATGGGGGAGGAGGCATGGATTTAATTAAGGGCAAAGCAATTTGGTGCTCAGCAACACTGCTTTGTGGGTTAATTGGATACGCAGCGGCGACAGTATACGTGGATATGCGTGTCATTTTTTGTATTTCAGTTTGCTTGCAGCGCGCAAAGTGAATTGCAGATAGATGTATGGTTGGTGTGAAAGCTGCTTTCTTATGAAGCGAGATAAACATTAATTTTTTCTTTTTCTCTAAGGTTCTGTATTGTATTCAAAGCTTTGTTTTGTATGTATCAGCATTCGTTTTAATGCTCCAAATGGACTGCATACCACGTTTGTTTTATTTTGGGGGTAGAGGGCATGGATGTATATTTAAGTGCAAAGCAATGTGGTGGTCTCAGCAAGACTACATACTAAACTGTGTGTTAATTGGAAACGAAACGCCAAAAATATACGTGGATGTGCGTGTCATTTTTTGTCTTTCAGTTGGCCGTGCAAAATGAATGGCAAATGTATGATTGGTATGAACGCCGCTTTTTTATGAAGTGAAATAAACATTACTTTTTGTTTTTCTCTAAGCTTCTGTAGTGTACTCATAGCCTCATGCCTTGTGTTATGTATCAGCATTCTTTTTATTACCCCACATGGACTGCACAGTGTTGTATTTTGATGGAATGAAATAAATATGGAATTCCATTGAAAGCTTATCCTAGCATCTCTTTTCTGGAAATGGCACTGTTGTACAAACCCTGCCTGACAGCTGCCTTTCCGTATATTTTCACATCCTACAAAATACTGCTTCCCGCCCTAAGCAGCGCGCGCCTGTAGAAATAAAAAGCACGCGCATTAATGGTACGAAAAGGGGATCAGCGCAGCAGGCGCCACGTGTACCAGCTAGTATTCAAAACGCGCGCGCACAAAACCGAAACCGGAAGTGTGCTTCAGGTTTTAACATCGACGGCTTGGTGCGCTGCAGTCAATTCGGCCGCTGGGCTCAATGGGAGTGTCCCCTCTTATTGTATATTCCTTTCTCTATGGTACATTTCTTAACACGGGAAAAAGTTTCAGCTGCACATTGCCATTACTTATTTGGTGCTCTGATTTAATTCGTAACGGCATGTAAGAAAAATGTGTTAATGATTTCCTTATTATTATTATGGCGAAAGTTGGCTAGCACCACTAACAGCGCCATGATATATGTTTTCTCCAACCTCTATCGATTGTGCATGTGCGTGCGAGGATAAAACGTAAATCATGGAAATTGTGCCACCGGACATATATGGCGCATTCCCTTTACACAACAAAAGTGGAGGCAAAGAACAGAGCAGTACCACAACAAGAGTGCAGCTGCTGCTGTCCCGCTATGACGTTCCATACGCTCCGAGAGCAGGTACGAGGGCGAGAGTGCAACCCGTGTCTAGATTGTTTACCTTCCCGCCACGATTATAACAAGCACGTCGCTTCACAGTCGCCATTGCTGCTGCACACAGAGCCAAAACGACGCATACGCGACCAAAATATAAGGATATGACGTGTTTTTGTGTCACGTGAATTCCTTCGCATTCAGCCTTTCCCGCGGTAGAAGGTCGAACTGTTCTCGACTGCTCTCGGCGTCACCAAACTGCTTCGGTTCTTCCGTTAGAAGTCGGTTGCTCTTGGAATGACACTTTTGGTGGCGCTTTTAAGTACTCCTGTTTGCGCAATGGAATTCGCTAACAGATTTCTCATACCCGGTTCTTTTATAATATTACCAAAGTTTTCAGATATTTTCGTGTGGCATATTTCACAACACTACTCGTCAAGGTCGACTACTCAAACAGGTAGACATCACTCCTACTTGAAATCAAAATGCATAATTTGTTACCAAAATTTTACTAATCATGCAGTTTTTCAAATAATTATTTAGGCGCATATTACAATGAACGTATTAAGCCAGTGATTCGTGAAAGCACAGCCACTTAGAAATAATGTCAAAGATAGCATGAGTTATGAGGTAAGCGCTGTAATATTTGTGGTGAAACTGCACGTTACTTACATACCCTGCGTTGTGTTTCAAGGCACCGTTCTCCAAAACTAAACAAGTTTCTCTGACTTAGACATATATCATGGCTTTGTCACGCACATTTTCTTTTCTTTTTGTTCCGGGACATGCCGTTAACAGCGGCAAAAAAATGGAAGTGAACACTTGAAATGATATCGTGTTGGCGGGCGTTTTTGTAGGCTATATCAAAATTTCACTCATAACATAAACGGTTGTAAACAAGAGCTTTGAGAATGCAGTCACAATAGAATTGAGATATTGAGAAGATATCTGATGCTACGCTGCACTAAATCAATCAATAATCATCACATGCACACATTTTAGTTCATTCAATAAATGCGGCTATAACGCATCAAAATGTTCACTTAATAGAAATGACATGGTAATCATGAAGTAATTGGTTGATAAATATAATTTCATTTTACTTGCGACACGTAGAACGGTGGCCTCAATTAAAGGGTTGGCCGCATATTCTGCCTGCTTTACCCCAAGTAATATTAAAACACTATGAAAGCGTGCGTCAAGGGGAAATTTCGTCTACAGTCTCTGATATTATGATGAGTCGATGACAGCTATTTTGTGTAGGATACATATATTTAAGACATATATAGCATAACGTTTCTGCTGGTTATTGCAACTAACATATTAAAGAAAAGGATTTGCCAATCCGGCCCTGCGAAAGTGGATGTCCAGCGAAGCTTTTGAAAACCACCACTACAACTACTAAGGGGGTGTACAATACTTTATGGCGTTAGAGTAATGGCTGTAATGCAATTTCAGAATATTGGTATATAGCGCTGGAAGTAGCGGTAATTTTGACATCACGCCGCCGCCCATAGCGGTTCTGCCACAACATTGGAATCGGTTGCTCGACTGGGTAAGTTATATACGAAAGGCTAGTGACGTAACTCCCCGCGTCGCAAGCTCCCATCGCCGCGGCAGCTTACGCAACATTAATCTATACGGGAAACGTATGCGGGGTACACTGCGTTCTTCGCATTCTTATCAGGAGCGCCTTATCAATAATCGTGCAGTTCGGATGCTTCTTTTGCGCTTTTTCTTTATTGAAACGACTGCTGTGCTGTAGGTTGTATGCGCGCTATCAAACAATCTATGCACTGTTCACGTGGCTGAGTGTTTGTAGCCTCTGCCTTACGGAGGTATGAGCTATTGTATTATTGCTTGCTACCGGGGTTTGAGCCATTGATGATGAGTTACTGCTTGTAGCCTCTGCCTTACGGGGATAATGGCCATTGCTCTTCCCTGAAATGCCATCGGGATCGGCCCACAATTGTTTTTCGTCGACGTTACGCCATGAAGAAATCCGGCTATCCTAGCCATAGACAGCTTCGCTGTAAAACGTAAACAGTGTGGGCATTACGGCTGAAATGCGCTTTAGGTGTTCACGTTGATGCAAGACGGAAATCATCTTAAAACAATGCGCGCAGATTCGTGCGCTCTCCAAGAGGACAACGGCGTATTGGTGAAAAAATAAAGACGAAGACATGATGGCACGTGACTTCGCCGCACACACTCGCATCGTATATAACCGTTGTTGGGAAGTACTGGAAGAAGAATAGGCGAAACTCCGCTCGAGAAAAAAAAAACAAGTGAAGAAGGCATTCTTTTTCTCCTGTTCAGAACGCTGCAGTCAACTTTTTATTTATTGTCAGGCAAAAGTTAGCCCACAACAAATAGTTATCTCTGAACACCTTGCATTGTTCGTTACAATTGGTATTGCAATAAAGATAATCGAAAACTGATTTTCAGGACGGGATGTCTCATTGACTGATCACGAAAAAGAAACGCAAAATATATATCTTAACAGACGCAAGTACGTGTAGCAAGGAGCAGATGCAAATTTAGGAAATAACTGAGAAACCATTTCCAAACAAATACTTGAATATGCAGCCCGTGCACCACTCTACAGAAACAATAAAAAAAGACACGCAGTATAGCACGTGCAGATAGAAACAGGCGGGTATCAATTCGCTATATATGAAGCTACGCAGTAAAAACAGTCTGCAAGGTTTGTAGTTCAAATATGCGCATCTCTTCTTGTTAGTCCGTACATACTTATGTAAATATAGTTTGCGGCAGATAGCGTAATTGCAGTCCTTGAGCTGGATTACTCAAATCGGCTGACATTAGTCGTACAAGAAAATCTAAATGCAGATTTGGCTAATCAGTGAAAATTCCCAACTTTTGATAACTTCGTTTGAGACACATATTGCAACTGAAAAAATTCAAGCCGATGAGCTTGCAGGGCATACGCGGTTAGAACGGATTCTAAGGATTGCATGCATCTTGAGGTATGCTTCGTGAAACATCCAGTAAATATACATTGTCGTTGCACTTACTTTATTAACAAAACAACCCTCTATGCATTGAAACACTAAAGTAAATAGAATGACCATGCATTTCGTCATAAACTTCTGAAATTAATACCTTGAAATAGACGTCATCCTGAAACTTCTTTCCGAAATGATTCGCCTTGCAATCTCACCGAATGCAATTCGTAAATTGCAGTATGTGCCGTGAAGCAAGTAATGAAACAGTTCATTAAGAAATGTTTATTACTTAATTATTCATTTGGATGTCTTCTGCAAGAAATGTCCGCCTCTGAGTAATCCAGCTCAATGAATAAAAATGGGACGTGTGCCACAGGCGATTTTTAAAATCTCTGCGTTTCATTAAAACAAACATCCAGTATTTGATATCTGCAGTCGCTCAAGCCAAGTTCGCTTAAGCTAGATGCAAACATTATGTGAAGGTAAAGACCAACCACAGATGTTTCTGTGGGCCCACAAGAAGCATTTGAGCTTATAGTTTCAGAGGGGCAATTTAACATTTCAGTTTAAGCAAGTATAGAACATACTATAGAATCGATCAATTTAAGCATTTCTAATTAACAAGTTCCAATGCTTCGGGAAGGACAATGAGACGGGGATATAAAGAAGAAAGAAGAGAGAGACCCTTAAACCCAAGAACGTTTTTTTCTTTGGAAGTCTCCTTGCTCCAAGCATCAATGCGTAAGCCACACGTGCTTCGTCAGCCAGAAAGAACAGCAACGGTGTCTTTCTTTCTGAGAAACCTCTGTAGGGTTCCTTCGAAGCTTCGTTCTGCAGTCGGCTGGATGAGTACTTTTCCCTATCGGGAACTTCCCTACACCCTGCGGGCTTCGGCAGAACTGATTTGTCATATTCAGAGTATTTCTTCTAACTCCTTGTGGAAGCACTGGATCTGTTTGTGAATGAATTGTAACATCCTATATTCATGTTCATTCCAGCAAATTGATCACAGATTGCGGAATCTCTCATTATAATATATTGCTCGTGAAACTTGCTCATCCATAGTGAGAGGCACTGATGAGTCGAAGCGACACCAGAAAAAGCAGGACACCTTTAATGAGCCAGACGCGCTACTGAACCTCTCGAGTAATCTGGTAGCTGTGCACCTCGCGCCACCTGTAGCTCTCACACGGTGCACGAGCTGGACAAGTCATCTTCAATTCTCGCAAAGACCGCACATTTGCTGCCCGCTGCACACTAAATCTTCTTCACGAATGCAGTTCCGCAGCAGTGCTTCTTTGGTACCACTAAAATTTATTTAGAAATAAACTTCGTGAGAGGCCAGAGACGACATTCTACAAATGTCCACCTAGGGGTCATGTACATGCTGCTGCTTTCGAAGTGCTGATTGGCTGGCCTGTAATACCAGCGAGAAGGAGGCATGCGCCCCAAGGCCCAGCCAATCAGCGGCGGCCGGAATCGACACTCCACAACGTACTGTTGCAGGATACCCCAGGCCAAAAAGATTTCTCAATTTAATTTCTCTTCAACAGACTCATGGTGAACTTGTTTAGAGAACACAGGATCAAAAATACGTACAGCGCGCTCGAATCGCCACTCTTTGGAAAATTAATCAAGACGTGCGCAAGCCACCTATGTCCTCATCGACGCCTCGGGGACTATCGGTGAGTGAAGAGAAGCACGCTATTCAGAAATGTCGTGACCGGCAGACGACACGCCTTAAAGGTCTTCAGCAACGGTATCGCGAGTGAGAAATGATGCACCCCTCCATTCATCGCCGCGTCGCCTTGCTAAGCAACTGCAAAATTAAGCCTAAACAGATAAGCGATATTACCAAGGGTAACGAAAAGAAGTCAAAGAAGGAGGCTCGAAAGACGCGTGACATTCGCTGGGTACCGGAGCGACACATTGGCACCTCAATTGGGCTCCCCGTTTCATTTATCGGTTGTGAAACCTATGCTCGTGCCGGCGTCTTCCATCCTTTACTTGTGTGCCTCGTTTCATCGTTTCCGTTGTAGTCGGTGACGCGTACTACAACAACAACGAGACGGAGTGAGGAAAACCTAGAGATAGAATTGTGGCAACAAGGGAAGAAGGTTTGAAAGCAAAATGATCAAGTGAACAGAGGTCGGATGTTGAGTAGCGTGTCTCGAGTGCTTCATCCGGAAGCAAAGAGGAGGCCCAAAGCCATAGCGACGAGTGACAGAGTAAAATAAATGTGATGTACGAGAGATGACAGTCTAAACAGGATTCAGTAAAAGTAAAGCAAAAAAAAGAGCACGTGGTAGAGGAGACGCGAATCCTATACCACCGGTTCGACTTTGAATAACACGTGCCGTAGCAGAGTACAAAGAACTTCGCCGATTCAGAAAATCTAGCTCGAGGATAAATTGCAAGGAAAGACACCGCAAGGGCGAATGTGGGAAAGAAGGTTGATTCAAGAGTTGGCCGATCGATAGAAAGTGCGGTATGCAGAAAAGATTAGAGTACTGAAGGTAGATACTCTTTTTTTTCTATCCTACGGCGAAACTTGCGCTTAGAGAGCAGCTCCAATAGACAGGTTGCAAACAGAGAGAAAATAAAAAATCACAAGTTGATCGACAGGCTGATGAAGCAGTGGTTATTCTATTTCATTCCACTTCACTTTATTTCGTGTTACGTATTTTTTTCCCGTTTTGTACCTGTTCACATTGTCACAAGTCTATCTTGAAGAACTTCGAGCCCGAAGAAATGGTGATGTGCCAAACCTATGAGGCCGGATGATTTTTTTTTTCTTTTTATGACTAGGCGCGCTCCATGACGCATCAAAGCTTCTTCCAGGGAAGTGAAAACTAGTGATTGATGGGCGAAAGAAAATCGAAGCGCTATATATGTGTTTGAAGAAAAAAATTGCTGCACGGTATATTTATAAGAATATGTATCTATGTGCAAAGTTGCAGCAGCAGAAGGAACCAAATTTGAGTGCTCTGTTAAGTGTTAAGATAACAACAAGGACAACAAAATGCTCCACAGGAAAACCAAAAACACCCTGGATGCATATCCGCATGAACACATTTCCAAAGTGATCCTTTTTTATTATTTTATCTCCCTTCGCCCAATTACTCCCTTTTTTTTTCATTTTGTTCCAAGGTTCTGTGCAATCATAGGAATAAATCCGGAGGACGGGACAATTTTGAGCAGGCAACTTAAAAAATATATATCAATGCCATCTCAAGTTGCAAATAGAAAGCATTGGTAACCTTTCTGACGACACACTGTGTGCATGGTCCATAGAGACACCAAATGCTAAAAATATTAGTAATTATATATAAAAAATTTCTAAATATCTAGTTGGGTGGCGAGTACGAAAAGCAATTGGGGAGTGTCAGAGTAACATTAAGAAGTGACGCGATGAAGCCTGTAAACAGTAAAAGTCCCTGAATCATGACGTTACAGAAATGGGTTGGTTAGAACAGTGGCTCTCGCGCGTCAGAATGACTCCAAAAAGAAAAAGTGAAAGCGCGCTTCTTCTCGAAAAGCATGTCAGGCCAAACGCAATAGTCGACGGAAGCTACCGCATAATGCAAGAAAAAAAATTATTCGTGAATGACCGAAGTTTGCAGCGGATATTTTTCGAAGTCTAACGCAGCATTAGTGCCAGAAAACTGCTTCACATGGGGTAAACAAGAGGTAAACATCTCAAACAAGTAACAACAACGTGCATTAGTGAGCAGATAGAGTAAATTCACAATTCCCTAGGTGTGAGCACTATTGTCCACTCGGAGTAGGCACATGATCATGACCGCAACAATGACCTTGCGGACCACATGCATTGCTCACTCTTTCTCTAGACCCATAACTCCTCCTGTTTCCCTTCCTTCTGAACTCCGATCTACTTTAATTTGTCTAATATCCATCGTCGAGCGTAATAGGCGTGCCCTTGTCCCTATGTGTTCGCTCCCTTCCACACAATCTTTCTCGCGTGCAGGAAGTCTCTGTCCAGAGACTCCACGCCAGGCCGCACCTTACACCAGCCATCAACTGTGCTTAGGGTCAACAATACGAAGACAGTGTCCAAAGTCCTCGGCTCCTACATCTGTAGCGGATCACCGCCATCAACTTTAGACGTGCCCTGGGACAAGCCGATGCGCTAAAGGAAACTGAGGTGGTGTGAAACTGAGCAATGATCAAGCATGACACTATAAACGATCGCTTATGCACAACACATTATATAAGCCACTATTGCAATATCTTTATGAAACGGCCTGCATCCTTATATTTAGTTGCATACTGAAATTACGCACCGTGGCAACCCAGGTGAAATAAAGACAATAAAATAAATAAGTACAAAATCTGATGTTGTTGAAACACAGAATAGATAGAGAGGAATGCCCCCTCCCCCCTTTCTTCTTCTGTCTGGTTCAGGGTGAATTCAATTACAATGTTTATTAACGTAACAACGACGACGCAAATTTGGGAGCGTTTGTTTCCTAAAAGTCGTTCAGGAGCAATTCGTTTTCTTTTTTTTCTGTTTTTCTTCACATAGCACGTAAATGTGCGATTAGCTGCAATTACAAATCTACAGTAACAAAAACTGAGCAAGTACTCTGCAAGCTGATATGAAATTATTGAAGGCTGTAATGCTCTGTTAAGCCTAAGCACAATACCTCGACGTTCATACCCGCTGGAAAGCTCGTCGCCTCCTAAGTATGGGCATTTAACCGACCGTAATGCAGAGATTGGGCGAACACAGAAGAAAGTTATTAGCTGTACTAGAGAGGCCACAATAAATGGAATATTCCGAAAGTGCCATGGTACATACAAACGTACAGCTTTCGTAGCTGCTTCAGTACATAAGTCTTAAGATCAGCCGTCCTCATTATAACTCGTCTCAATACTTTCACTTCTTTTTTAATATTCTACAGTGCAGGGAGTCGAAGAATAGAGCGTACAAACTCAGGCCGATCCACTGTCTTTACTGTGAATGCAATCTTTCTAATTAAATTCATGTTTTACAAAATGACAATACGATTATGAGGCACATCCAAGTGGGGGACTCCAGAATAATTTTGACCATCTGGGCTGTCTCACCATGCATGGACGTTTTTGAATTTCACACCCACTGAAATATATACTGTTTCTGTAAGATTAGACGACTCCTTAAGGCTAGACTAACAGTAAAGTACATGCGCTAATGCAGGTGAAAACGTTCACTTTTTTCATCTTGTCGGTTCTTGTAAATCCACTCGTTCGTGCACATTGTGCACACAAAGAAATTGTATAGCTATGGACAACGTTGAAAGACCGGAAAAGAAGGGGGAGAGAGGGAATCCCTGTATAGAAATAAACAAACATCAAGTAAACGCTCGTACGCCACGCCAATATAACCAAAAAAAAATCCGACAACTAAATCACATGCTCTCCGCTAAGGACGACAAACAAGATGCCAAAGAAACATGGCGGACAACTCGTGTAGCCCATGCCTTTTTTTTTCTATTTTCTGCCTTCGCGCCAGCCTAGAAAATGTCCTTCGCGACAAATCACCCAGGCCAACGAGTTCAAAAACATCAGACACTACAAAGCCTACCCGGTCTGAGTAGGGACTTCCTTCTGCCTGTGGGCAATTTGTTTTCGTTCGCTATCTCTGAAAGATGTTCTTGAGAAAGTTAATCTCGTCCTGTCGAGATGTCCACAGTGGGAAGATAAATATCAAGAAAGAAATTCTCAGTGAAATACCGAAACACGCCCTTTTTCCAAGAAGCAGAAGTCCGTACCCAATCTCCAAAATACGTTGGTGTTCCGCATGACACAACGTGACCGGAGGCCTGAGATCTTTCGTCAAGAAACATATAGCTCACTGAAAAGAGCGAAATTAGCTAACATTTGTGCGAGTATACTTGATTTTTTTTGTTGCTTTCACTTTTTGATTGACACAGGTGCGTAAACACCCTGAAGGACAATTTAGTTCTTGGTATAGCAGAAAGCGACCTCTAATTATGAAGCCACTGGTGCCATGAGGTCCCCAGTGGTATCCATCGGAAACGTCAATTTTGTGTTCATTATAAAAGTTATCAGAGCACTTCAGCCTTTCCTTTGTTATAGTAGAAAAGGTTGTTGTCTAACACGCATCTTAATCTAAGTGCATAAGCGCTTTTCCTTTTGGCCTCATTGAAATAGGATCGTCATGGCAGGTAATCAAGCCCGCGACCAGGTTCTCAGCAATCGAACGTCATAAACGCTGCGCCACTGAAGGTGACACTTCAATTTCGCCCATATTACGAAAGCAGTTAGTACGCCATGGTGTTGCTATTTATTGGATGCTGGTCAATCACCATGGCAGGCTTCATATTAGTGAAAGCGGACGTTTATTGGGAAGTCATTCTACCAAACAAAAGCTTTATGCATTCCGCCAGTGTGGCCAAGACTAGTGACCGTTGGCTGCGCCGCATATATTAAGTTCCGGAATCGCTGCTATGATGACGAAAAGAAGTTAGAGCTCGTAATAATAGCAGTTGCTTACCATTATTTAGTGTCGAATTTATTGTGGGAGACTACAAACCCTGCCTTTGAAAGGGCCCTGTCGTCAATGTGGAGCTAGAGATTGATTATTTAGGGTATACATTTAAAAGATCCTGAAAGTCAAGCGGCACAATAACCATCTCTCCGCATCTAGGTACATGACGCTCACTAAAAGCTATGCACATTCGGTGATTTTAAGTTTTTCTTTTTTTTCGATGAGTAATGTATGGCTTAGATGTGATTCCGTTAGCCGTTTACACAGACAGTAAGATTTCATGAGTATGTGAAATAAGTACTCCGTTGAACTCATGGCCCGGCACTCTCGATTCACCACGTTTTGGAACAAACAATAGTTGAAACACTTCCCGCGTACTTCAAATTTTAACAGCAAGAGTATGGAACGCATAATAAGCTGTGCATGTTTCTAAAAATGCGTGTGAAAAAGTGATAAGTCGACGGAGAAATCGATGATTGCCCTCAACTCAAGCGATGGCTTTTATTATTGCGTGCATATAATGGATAGACTTAGCTAAAACTCAAGTTGGTAGTTGCCCCCGTAAGCATTTTCACCTACCGACAGGATGTACAGATCACTCGAGTTCAGCAATGCCTTGAAGTTTCCACAAAATCAAGAGTACAAACACTAATATTGCCTTACCTTTTTCTGCAGTTACCTAAAACCACAGTGTTGTTGAAGTCACTACTACTTTCACGACTACTTTTTGCCAATTGTCGTAACCATCATGGAGAATACGAACATCGCCGATTATTCTTTTAGCAGATTGTAGTATCAGTTTATTTTCTAGGCTTTTTTCCACTTTAAGACTGGCACTTCGCAACTAAATATCAGAGCCTACCTGTGGTGTTGAATCGTCATAATATGGAGACATCTTGGGAAATTCTTTCTCTGCAGGTGCTTTGCTGAAAGCTTTTTTCACAAATATATTGCTTGGTAGCGCCTTTCTGAAAAAAAAAAGATTACAACACAATTGGGAAACGCCTGTCACTTGAACGCTCAAATTTTCGATACCTGAATTTAATGGCCTCGGACATGCAGGCATAAACGTTTCAGGTGCGATCACTACGAACCAACTTGGTAGCTTCGACTGAGTCATAAACAGCAGCCCTGTTAAACGCCGGATGCGTCGTATTACCTTTCACCATTAAGATAATGTGGTCTTTTAAAGCTGGCTCTCTTCTAAGCCATACGGGAGATTTAGAGGCGTTATTCGGCCGCAAGTGGCAGATCTGATATTTAAAAAAGCTACAAAGTTAAACTATGTGGAGAATTAGGCTTCTGAGAGTCTTTCAGATGCAGCCTTCATGGCTCTCCTTGCTGTATTACTTCTCCTTTTCGTAAACTCGAGACACAAAATGACCACATCAGAAACGGGAACGCCATCCTCACGTCATAAGTCCGTTTGCGGAGCATGGTGAAAAATGGGAAAATTTTCGCTTCTTTTAAAAGTAGGCTTGCTTTTGAGACTTCAGCATGTATGGGCCTACCGATGAAAGTGAATACAGGGCGAAAATACGGAACGAAAGTGACGTAAGATAAACTATCCTTTCTGATTTCCCAGCATCTCGCATTTTCTGAGTGCGCCGCCAAGCTATCCTCTAAGGGTGTGCGGAGGGACGCGTCCAAGGCATCGAGGAGTGTGGACGCACTCGCATCACGCTCCGCAATTTCCATGTTTTTCGTGTGGTCCAGTTCTTCGAACCTACGAAAAGTGCACCTCATCGTTTCCGGGAAGTCAAGCGGCAGCCAGGGAGGCCAGAATTTTGGCCCTTGGACCATTTTTCACGGAAATACCACGAAGGGATTGCTACCTCCACAAGTGAGCCAGTGTAAGCCTACCGACGAGTAGCGAGCGGCGGCAGCCGCGACGCCGGCGGCGACTCCGCCGCGACGCCGACGCTGATGGCGTCTCAAACTCCAGCGCGTTGTGCGAAAAGCGGTTCAGCCATAGAGGAAGAAAAAGACTAAGAGCGGACACTCCGCGAAATCTGGCCTCAGGAACTACGTCACGGCTACGTAACGAACTATTGCTCTCATCAAACGCCAGGGGACGCAGGCGCAAAAAAAAATAAAATGTAATGAATTCTGCTCAATCGCTTTACAAAATAATAATTACACACCCAAATTTGGCGTGTTTCTGATACATAAAAGCAGAATTTATCGAAGACACCTTCCGTGCTTTTTGTTCTTCATTCGTACTGCCATCAACACCAATCTGACCAATCACCATTCGTCCATCGAGAAGAAATCAACGACACCAGCGGCGTGCCAGCGGGAACGTCTCGTGAACGTCGGCTGCGGCGGTGTTCTTGTGTGTGAGAAAGGTGAGTCATGTTTTTAAGCGAAGCTTGGAGTAATTGACTTGTGAGCGCGACGAGGTTCGCTAAAAAAAGCAGTTTGCGGCTCTGTATGAGGCGGCTAGACGCGAACAATGCGAAAAGCATGCCCCCTCAAGAAAAGCGTAGCAAGAGGGCTGTACTAGCTGTACTTCCTTGCTATCCCCACCGAGAACGGCATAATCTTTCTTGGTTGCGTTCCGTGAAAATAATCAAACTAAGCGAAGCTGCCATTAACTTGCACCGGTTCACGGCTGTGCACTGCACTGCGGCTCGCAGCTTGTCAGACGCCATCGAGACGCTGCGTCTCGGTTTGCAAGGGTAAACCGTTCTTGCCCAGCGCCGTTTGCGATAACCGCGGTATCGGCGTTCCATTGAAATAGTTCGTGTTGGCGGATTAAAAATGATCTGCTGGACAACGCTTAAGGTCAATATCATGAATTGCACATTTCAGGAAAATTGCGGTTTCGAGAAAATTGAATTCCTAAACCGCGTTTAAATGATCGCGTCACGGTTGACGGTCTTTTCGTTGGCCCGTTCTAGAGGCTGACGAACTCTGGAAAGAACATAAAAGACGCCACACTGATTCAGACTGAAAACGGCTTTCCGGGGACGGGCGCTACCTAAATAAAGAAAGCAGGATGTTAGGCACGCTGTAGCCAAGTTTTGCTTGCTCGTTTCCCTTATAGAGTAAGGGCTCCTGAATATTTTAACGATATTGCTTGCAAACAATGGCATGTGACATAAACAGCGAGCATAGCTTATTGCGTTTGGTACTTTGCGAGGTGTGTATCTACGGCTCCGCACGGACGGACGCTGGTGAATGCGTCTGTGCGGATTGTTTATACAGAAAAGTAACGGTGGGGAAAAGCGACCAATGATTATTGCATGTACTTATTGCGGCGGCCGTGTTGGGAAGTACTGCGCATTCTAGTAATTTTCGGTTCCTTATCAGGTTTTCGTGGCGAAGACATTGCACAACGTTTTGTCGCGTAGGCGTGGCGAGGCGCGCATTTGAACAAAGGCCTCGTGTTTGGACGTTTCGAATGTATCTTCATCACGCTTATGTGAACTGCTATTTTGCCTACCAATGTACTCCTTATACTGAGTACGTACAGGGGTGTCGAAAATTTCCAAGGCCGCGATGCCCTCCATGGGATTAAATAAGATGGCGGCCTGGGAACTTTTGAACACCCTTATACGGGGTATTAACATTTATCCTTGTAAGTCCAGGTTATATGGGTCAGAGGTCAGGATGTGTCGGTGGTTTTATATTCTGCATCGGTTCGCTATTCATTCAAAGCGGTTTCCTGGTACAGTTATGACGTGTACATATGTTTTTGGTAATTAATGAAGCGTGCACTTATTGATATTTTCAGACCGTGCTGATGCCATGCCGTCCGGCGGTCCAAGCTACGGCAGCTGCTGCTGTGTGTCGTGGTGCTTTGACAACGGCAGAACCCAGAAGAAGCCTATCTTGACTTGGAATAAAAACATTGCGGAAACTCTGTCTCTTTGATACATATGAGCGCTTGTACCAAAACACAGAAGACAAGCGCGATGGATAAAGCCGTAGTGAATTATGACTTCCTCTATCTCCATCTGTTACAACTTAATCGAAATAAAAATTGCGTCACTACCTCAATTCACACCAAATATTGAACTAGACAAAAGAGTGAATCGCTAAATCAAAGGGACAAATAAAAGCGTTGCCATTTGGGTGACGAAAAGTGGTCTGAAATGGCAAGCTTCCACGACAGCCCAACGTCGGTTACGAGGGGTAATCCAAATTTCGCGCCAGGGAAACCGAAACAGGAAGTGCAGGCCAGTTGCTCTCATCAACCGCCAGGCGCGCTAGGTTCGATTGGGCCGCTGGGGGTGTATGGGAGTGGCCGCTCTTAACTTTTTTTCTTTCTCTATGGTTCAGCGGGAAGAGCCTCGACCAGCCATGATTCCAACATCCGACCGCACCAGGCGATGACCACAGACGCAGAGATAAGCCCATCACCGTCCACCGTCAACAGCGGTGAGAATACGACCGACAAACGCATTCAAGACGCCGAAGAGGGATGGACCACAGTTGTGTCCGTCAGGGAAAGAAAAATGCAACGGAGAGAACGTGCGCAGGAGCACCGGAAGAACGAATCTCCAAAGAACGCAGACAAGCCAAGATTTCGCCCGCGACGCAACGGGAAGAAACTACCACCCTTACCAAAGGACGATTTCAAGGTCATTGTGAGACCGCATCAAGGACTCCCGCTTCGAGCAATTACAACTCCCGTGTTGGCCCGTGCTATTATAGAGGCTTGCAATGAAAAGATCCAAGGTGAGCAGTTTCTGCTACGTATTAAGCCTGGACCGAACATTGTAATTGTTTCAACCCCAGAAAAGGAAGTCGCAAACACATTGCGCCAGATTACATCACTCAAGATAAATGGAAAACCCCATGCGGTGAAAGCGTATGTAGCTCTGGGGGACGGAGCAGTTCGGGGGGTAATCCACGGACTCACCCCACATACGCCCTCAGACGTCCTTAAATCGAAAATCAGAGTGCGCACGCTAAATGTGGAAGTCGCTCACGCACGAATGCTGGGGGACACTAAGAGTGCCGTCATTGTATTCTTCGGAAACGTAGTACCAAGATATGTGTACTACGAGGGAGGCGAAATGGCCTGCTATCCGTATCGAAATACAGTGCAAGTCTGCAAAACATGTCAAAGGGTGGGTCACAGAACTGATGTGTGCCCACAACCGGAACTGTGTGTGTGTAGGATTTGTGGAACGGAAGATCCTGCAGACGGACACGAATGCAACCCGAAGTGTGCCTCGTGCGGTGAAGCCCACCTAACGGGGGACCGAAGCTGCAGAAAGCGTCTAAAACAGGTTCGCCGACCAGAACCGTCGTCAGGACGCCAACAATGGAAGCCATCAAAGGAATGCAGCCTCAAGCGTAAACAAAGGTGGTTCGACTCGGAGGAAGAAGAGCACGGATATACCACGGAAGGATCTATTCCCTTCGACCAGGAAAATTTCCCGGAAGTACATCGTCAAGAAACCGGGCGGGGACCAGAGAAGTCCAAGATGAAGAACGCAACACCTCAACACCCTCAGTCCAGGGAAACCATTGGCCAACCACAAATGGCGGCACCAAAGGTAAGCTGGGCGCAAGTTGCAGCTCCCACTGCACAACATCATACGAATCACAAATCGGTCGCGGATCAGAAACTTATAGAAGAAAATAGATCACTAAAAGCCAGTCTGGCAGAACTGAAGAAAGAGATGGCTGCCCTTAAGCAAACAATGCACGACCTCGCAAACAAAACAAACGAAGCGTCTACAACACATGCTAGTAAACCCACACCAACACCAGAAGAGCCCATAGGAAAGCAGCTGGAAACAATCACACATCAAGTACAGATGATGTTCGCAGAACTGCGTGCTCTTAAGAGACACGTAGACGACTCCCTAAGCTGCATCAAGGTAACCACACGAAAACGCCTTAATGATAGCCCAGGAGCTCCTACCCGTCGTCCTAAAGTGATAGAGACGACGGATAGCGATAGTACCATTCATGGCTGACACGACACACAGAAACATTGAAAACCTTGAGGTATGGCAATGGAATTGCCGTACATTACGTAACAAACATGCTGCCCTTGCACAATATATACAGTCAGCGCCAGTCCTACCCGACATTATATGCCTACAAGAAATTGGGCAAATTACACAAAAACTAAAAGGATACGAGACGTATTCCAATCCTGATTATCCTAGGGTCGCCAGCTTTGCGAGAAAAGACCTGGCCCTCAGCGTCACGTATATGCCACAGCACGACACACAGCATCAAATACTAACGGTGTGGCCATGCAAAAGGAATAAAGCCAAGACTGTAATCGTAAATATATACAGTCCTCCTCGAGAGCGCGCACCATGCTTCGATACCCTACTAAGTCATGCAATATCAGACATGGAGCAAAAAGACAAGCTGCTAGTGGTTGGTGACTTCAATGCACCACACTCCGCCTGGGGTTACAACAAAGACTCAGTGAAGGGGAAATCGCTAGTTGAGACGACAGATCGATACGGGTTAGAACTCATTACAATACCGGGGTGTTACACACGTTTAGGCAATAGTGTAGCGGCGGATACAACCCCAGATCTAGCTTTCTCGAGCCATCCAGGGGAGACGCGGTGGACAAATTTGGAGGAAAATTTGGGCAGTGACCATAACATTGTCTCGATAGGTATCAATTCCCCCAAAATCCGTCGCTCCATAGGGAGGGCTTGCATTACAGACTGGACTGTATATCGAGATAAACAAGAGCAGCTCATTTTCACAGAAGATATTGAAACCTGGGTGGAGCAAATACGGGAAACGCACGAAAGCGCAACGAGGGAGATTGCTACAACATCGGATATAACAGCGGTAGACAGCCGCCTCATACACTTATGGGAAGCACGCAGAAGCCTGACGAGACGATGGAAAAGACAAAGATTAAATAGAAAGCTCAAAATACGTTTAGCTCAACTAACACAGGAGGCTAATGCTTATGCACAAACACTAGAAAACAATAATTGGCGCCAATTTTGTGAATCTCTACAAGGAACCTTACACACAAAAAATACATGGACCATTTTGAGAAGCATGATAGATCCTGCAAGTACAAAAACAGCGACGAACCGAGATCTGCGATTACTTGAATGCGAATTTCAAGACGCTGACACCCATCTCCTAGACACACTAGAAGACATGTATATAGGAGCAAATTCCATGCAAAACCATGATACTCCCACATATTTAGGAGAGAACAATGAGGAACTAGATGCCTCTATATCGGTGGCAGAGGTTTTTGCGGCAGCGCAAACTTTCAAGAAAAATACGGCACCTGGACTGGACAAAATAACAAACGCCATGATTCGCAATCTTAGCCTCAATGCTTTAACAGGGCTAACAGATCTTTTTAACAACCATGTATGGACTGAAGGAGGTCAAATCCCACAGGCATGGAAGCATGCAGAGATAATTCTAATACCGAAACCAGGGAAACCTAGGGACATAAAAAACCTCCGACCCATATCCCTTACCTCATGTCTGGGTAAACTCTTTGAGAAGGTTATACAGATGAGACTCACTAGGTACATAGAAAACAGCAACCTTTTCCCGGAAACTATGTTCGGCTTTAGACAGCATATGTCGGTACAGGACGTGTTTCTCCTACTGAAAGAAGAAGTATTAAACACAGAGAGAGGAAATGCAGACAGATTCATAGTGGCATTAGATATCAAAAAAGCTTTCGATACCATCTCGCACGAAAGCATTTTAACGGAACTATCGAACATGAACTGCGGACAGCGCACTTATGAATACATAAAATCCTTGCTAGACAACCGCACCGCCACGATAGGGCTAGGATCCACCCGCTCAGATGTTCTACAGACCCCCAAAAGAGGAACGCCAAAAGGTTCAATTCTTTCACCGCTACTCTTCAATATAGGGATGAAAGGACTAGCGGTGAAACTACAAGGGATCCCAAACTTAGGACATACGATTTACGCGGACGATGTAACTCTCTGGACCGCAAAGGGATCTTTAGGGGAACGTCAGGAAACCCTCCAGAAGGCAATTAGCATTGTTGAGGATCATGTAACAAAAGCTGGCATGAATTGCGCCCCGGAGAAGTCCGAACTAATCCGAGTAAGAGCGCCTTATACACGAAAGGACGATAGACTTCCGATAAAGCTTGCTCTGGGAGGTCAAACAATACAGGAGGTATCTAAAGCTCGAATACTCGGTCTATGGATACAGGAAAATGGAGCAGTAGGGCACACGATCGCAAATCTCCGCAAAACGGTTAACAGCGTGTCTAGGATGATAAATAGAGTAGCAAGGAACAGAAAAGGCTTCAAGGAGGAAGAGACGATAAGGCTCGTACAGACATTTATCATAAGCCGTGTAACCTTTGGCCTTCCTTTCCAAAAAGTATCAAACTCAGAGGTAACTAAAATAAACGCCCTTATACGCTCAGCTTATAAGGCGGCGCTCGGTCTACCGCTTTGCACTAGCACGACCCTTTTTAATGCGATGGGTATTAGCAACACATTTGAAGAACTCGTGGCTGCAACACTGATTGCACAACGAGAAAGGCTCAATTCCACGAAGCAAGGTCGAACACTTCTTTGTCGATTAGGGTATCCACTCAGACTGGCACATTGTAACGACCAAACAGAACTCCTCCCACCGAACATACGAGCCCAGATCTCTGTGTCCCCAATCCCTAAAAACATGAGCGAGAAATACCACAGACAACGGCGCCTTGCACGGGCCAGGACACTCGAACGCAGGTTCGGTAGAAATCCGGAGGTTTATTACACGGACGCGTGCAAACAGGATAGCAAAACTTTCACTGTGGTAGCCACAAACGCACAAACTACTATTTCCGCAACAGTCAGAACAGGGTCGGTGGCCACAGCAGAGGCTACTGCGGTGGCTCTGGCTATACGTGACGCTGAAAATAGAGCACGTTCTGCGGTAATACTAGCCGACTCGCAGTCGGCATGTCGCCTTTTCATGGCAGGCACCCTGCCCAAACTCACCATCAAAATCCTAGGAAGAAATCTCACGGAACACCACGCTATTACGTGGTGTCCGGCGCACGCCGGAGTGACGGGTAACGAGAGGGTGGACCGCCTCGCTCGAGAATATAGCATCCGAGCGACGGAACGCACTCTCGTAGAATCCCCGATCACAGCAAAAGATATCTTAGAGGCACAGAGACGAGGAAGGCAACAATATAGCTTTCCAGACACATCCTTGGACTCAGCGCAAATGCGGGACTGGCGCCGACTACAAACCCGTACATACCCACACCTACTCCTACTACACCACATACACCCCACCCGGTATCCCAACACTTGCCCTTGGTGCGGAGGGCGGCCATCTCTTGACCATATCACATGGTCATGCCAGAGTCGGCCACAAGAAATCCAATCACCCCTTATGGGGCAAAACTCCAACAGTAGGCAGTGGGAGGTGTGGCTAGCCAGCACGGTGCGGGAGGACCAATTGACCCTTCTCGACCAAGCCCGGCGTGCCGCGATCGCCAGTGGGGCCCTGGACTGAGGGACCCACCCACTGGACCTGAATGTGATTTTTTTCTTTTTTTAAATAAAAGTTTTATACTACTACTACTACTAAGGGTGTGCGTGCCGGGTCGCATTCGTGAGCGGGTAGCCGAACAGTGGAATACTGCGTGGCACATAAATCACATCGAGAGGGGTACATACTCGCAAGATCCAGCTTCTGGCTGACAGTGGCAGGAGGCGGCTGCCACTCCATCTTCGAAGAGGTGGTAACACTGCATGCTAGTCCACCAAAGCAAGCAAGCGTGAAAGCGCACACAAGCCGATGTTCTGCGCTCACTGGTATCGCTCTTTTTATACTTTTCCCAGTGTGTTGGCAGTCGAGAAGATGTGAGAAAAGGGGCAACATAACAAAGCTTCATTTTTCTTTCTCAATAACATCCAAGCCACAAACACAGAGCCCTGCATATTTATCTGCGTCTTCGTAGATTTAAAGTTATGTTTATTTTTTTTACCTACAACACTCACCTTATCACAAACGTGCACAAGGCACTCTATCCAAAGCATTTCCTACCAATGACTAAGTCCTGCACAATGCAAATACAAAAAGAGATCGTAATGTAGCAAGGATCTGGAAAACGGAGGGAAACAATGAAAAGTAAGCCCCGCGCCAGCATGGAGTGCAAGCTGCGGAACTCTTCTTTATTACGCGAACTTTGCTCTTTTGAAGATCTAGAAATGTCAACTTGCGCTTTTGTTTTGCTCGAGTGTTTACAATTGGTGAAACAGTGTCCGAAATCATGTTTCGAAGCCTCTTCCGTAGTGAAGCTCTCGGACTTCGTGCGTCAGATAGATTCCTGCATGTTCATGATTCTTTCTTGAAATACAGTGCTCAAAGAAACGTCCTCCAGTCAAGTTGAAGCCTCATAGCAACGAAACACACTGATGTCTCGGGATATGCACGGGTCCCTTATTCACATTAAACAGTTAATGCATCATCTCTTATTTAACCTTCAGCATTCGTCTTCGGAAATGAAAAAATAACAATGCAGAACGAAAGCACTAAAGAGAGGAAGAGAATGAAGCCGTGTTCCGGAAATCCCTACCATGACATTGATAAGAATTGGCTGTCTTGTTCCCCGTTTTCAAGACGACGCGAAAGTGACTAAGCTAGAGGAGCAATTTTCGGACTACGTGGGTTTTGTCACTGTGGCTATGTATGTTTAATCAAACTCAAAGAACTAGAAACGTCAAAAAATTTGCTAGCAGAAAAAAAAAGAAAAGCAAATCCAGTTTTTCAGGCATCTTGTGCAGACATCAGTGGCGAAAAACAGCGCCAACCTCCTAACTGTTTATCCGTAACATACCTTTTTAAGTCTTTCAACCAACATTACTACATTTTTTTCTTCACCTCCTGAGTGCACTTGTACTCTACTTGAAGTGCACTGGTTTAAGAACCGTTTAGAGTGTCCTTGTGTATCATCCTACATGCACTCAGCGCTCACACTCTGTCTCTATTTTCCCTTTCCCCAACCCCAGTGTAGGGTAGCGAACCGGCTGCTCGTCTGGTTGACCTCCCTGCCTTTCTAGTCCTTGCTCTCTCAGTCTCTCTCGACTTAACCCATTTGCGTTTTTAATTGTTTTCAGCAGTGTTCTCAAAGAAAGTGACTCCTCGAGCTCTGTCAAAAAAAAAAGAAAAAGAAGAAAGCACCCCCATGATATGGGAACGTGAGTAACTGTTATACATTACAAGGTACTACTCAACTCTAGCGGAAGGAAAATATAACAAAAAACGAAAGAAAATAAATGAAAATTCCCTGAAGCAATGTGAAAAAGGAGGGACAGGTCTTTTAATTAAACGAAGAAGCCTCCAGTCTCTTGAGTGGCCCCGCTTCTCCTGACATCATTCTTTTGTTCGGGACCGAGGATGGGTCTCTCTGTTCTGAGGCAGATGCTTCAGATCAGAGTTTAAGGAAAATGGAATGTGTTGAAGGATGACAACGATACGTATAGGGCTCCGGGCATCAATTAATATGCGTCTGCCGACATCTCAAGCAGACGAGGCAGCCGCCGGAGGAACGCTCCGATGCTTCGCTATGGTACCACGTTCGCGAAATTAGAATTTCGCAGAGGACATTCAAGTGGTAGCAAAAGGTAACTCATAAGCCAATACGTCGCAAAGACGAAACAAAACGAAGGCAAGAAAAAATCAATTTCAAAGGCAATGAGGCTATGTCTGACGCTATTCAATTCAGCCGTGATTGGTGCGAACTCCTGGAAAAGGTAGCGGCCGCGTACGCGTCATGGTGTACCGCGTCCCAGCAGGCACTCCTCTTTAGAAGCGAAGTTGTTTCTAGCACATTTGACACCTGCTAAATATACATAACCCGTGTCTCCAAAGAGAGCATATGGAAAAGCAAATGCTAGAATGACAACGACGTTTCGCACAACGAAACAGACGAAATGGCTTTGAACTACTGATATACAGGTATCCTGTATCATCGTGCTCTGACCACGACATTACACGGGTAGGGCATGTTATAAGGGTGGCTAACATAGCCAGTGTACTGTAAGAAATTTAGAATTTATGAGGCCAGAAACAAATCCGCTGTTAAATAGGTCAACATACGAACGGACGCAAATATTACACATTCTACACGTTCACTCTGAGACAAGCACTTATTCAGAACAAACTGTTAGTCGCAGTACTAATTAAGGCTATAGTTTATAGGGGCGACTGCTATAAGTATCGGAGGGTCAATAAACACATGTAAGCTTATATGTAATTATTGTTGGGGCACGCGTTTTGCCTGCGATGTCACCTAGTGACATTTCCTATCAGTTTCAAAGAACGCACCGGAAACACTCTGATATATATTTCGGTATACACAGAAAAGTCACAAGCGAATACACAGACGTCTGAGAATATAGCGTAAGTCAATAATATTACAGCGCACACAAAAGCACATATTAACAAATACATTCTCAAGCTATAACTGCGTGTATAGCAGGTGCCAGCCGCGCAGCAAGCTGGACATAACAGTGAAGGCGGCAGGCCAATATCAGACGAACGAAAAGCTTTTGATAACGACGCTTTGGATTTCTTCAACGCGCGTGAGTAGAATGCTGCTACGGTAAGTTATTTCTGACGGACCTTGCACGGCAGGAGGAGGAATAAACTTTTATTGTAGAACCAGCACTTTATGATGGCCGGGCCTACGCCTCCCACGAAGGGACGTCGAGGGCTTGCCTCGCCGCCGCCTCGCGGGCGTGCTGGGTCGCCCAGGTTTGGTCGTCGAGGGCGGAGCTCCGCAGATCCTCATGCAACCTCGACGAGAGAGTCGTGGTGTTAGTCGGTGCGTACTGTGCTGGGCACTCCCATAGCATATGCGGAAGCGTAGCCGGGTGAATTCCACAGCACCGGCAGTTGGGGGTAGTGTAGACGTCTGGAAATATAAGATGGAGGCGGGCGGGTGAAGGGTACGTGTTTGTTTGTAGTAGGCGCAGGGTGGTAGCCTGCGCCCGGTTGAACTTTAAGTGACGCGGGGCGAAGATTCGGCGACTCAGGTAAAAGGCCTTAACGAGATCGTTATAGGTTGTCAGACTGTCCCTGGTGCCCATCTCATCTCCAGGGACTCCGGCGCGGTTGACTAGACCTCGCGCAATGGAGTGGGTGACCTCGTTGAGATTGGGGAGGTGTGGGTGGACAGGGCCCGCATGGGCCGGGATCCATGTTAGGGAGATTATGCTGTCTTTAGAGTGTGGTGCCTGGCAGAGGATGCGAAGAGCTTGGGGAGAAATACGCCCTTTGCTGAAGTTAGTAATGGCTGAGCGAGAGTCACACACTATGGTGTGACAGGTGGGATCTAAAGTGGCCAGGGCGATGGCCACTTCTTCAGCCGTCTCTGCAGTGGGGGTAGTGACGCTGCAGGCATGGTGTAGGGCTCCATCGCGTGTGGCGACGGCCACAAATCGTGTGCCATGGGAGTATTGGGCTGCATCAACAAATGTGACGCCAGGTACGTTGGCAAGGGCTTTTATGATAGCTCCGGCCCGAGCTTGGCGCCGGGCCCTGTTATATTCAGGGTGCATATTTCTAGGGATAGGGTCTATGTAGATCCAGCTAAGGATGTCGGTCGGGATCGGTTGTTTGGGGCCCTGTTGCTGATGGTAGGTGAAGCCAAGCGTGGACAGAATAAAGCGCCCCGTTTCAGTATGGGTGAGCCGTTCAAGCTGAGAGCGTTGTTGGGCTTTAATGAGTTCGGAAAGGTTGCAGTGCCAACCTTTTAATTGATACGTGCGTCGATATGAACGCTTAGGGAACGAGAAAAAAGAAGAGGCAGATCCAGCGCACATGTTGAAATCAATGTGAAGCGAAGCTTTCGTGAAGCGGCTACTGAAATCTTATAAATGTGTCCATTTCATTCCTAAATCTTTAGCGTATAGGTAACTGGCGCCGGCATGTGCTCTCGCGTACCTGTGCTATCTAATGTCACAAATCTTATTTAGGCTCGTGCTTCTTCATCTCCTCTTGTTTAGTTTAAATGTAACGGCCACTTCTTGACCAGCCACCGTTGTGGGTACGTGCCACAGTGTGGAAAACAATCGTCACCAACACGTTGCGACCATATCAAAGAGCTAGTCAGCAATGGCACTATACATGTACATCCCGCTTACAATCATGAACTAGAACTGCATAAAAAATAAATGGTGCTGTAAAGGGTAAAGTTGCTTTTTTTTATGTGGCCTTCTTGCGGTTCGGTATTTGGACAATATAAATTTAAATTTGAAGAGAGTAATATTATGCAGGATATATGAAGGCGTGAAAAAATGTCATAGGAAATAAAGAGGAGAAAACTCCACCCAAAACATTTTTTTGCGCTTTCACTTCGGCTATAACGCGTATAAGCACTGCTACACCTCACGTCATCTCACATCTAAAGAGGGAGCTTGTCGGGCTCAGAGACGTCAGACCTTTAAAAACGCCTTACGTGCTCTGGACAAGCTCAGCTCGTCAATGGCAATAATCCCTTGTTCAAAGCGATTTGGACGAATTTGATGAGGGCGCCTACTTTCTTGTTTCTTCTACGACGTAGACGGCTTCAGTGGTATTTTTTGAAATCCACGATTATTTGGTGCTTTTTAGTTTTATTATACAAACGTCCGTACTTTTATTCAGCCCCGTTAAGGCCACGTTGATTTAGTCTTCGTGTTCTACAACACAGACGACAGCCATTTGGTCAGCGCTAGCAGGACGCTTTTATTGCAGTTAGTTTTTTTTACAGCTCAAATGGCGGCACTTTGTCAATGCTGAAAGACCGCGTTTTTAGAATCGCGTGCCTTTTGCTTCTTCTGACAGATTTCAAATATTGAAACAAATCGTTTATCACAAATAGCTAGCATGTGAGTCGGGCATGCAAAAGAAAGCCACTGCTTGACTCTGATTTTTCTTAGAAGCCTTACTTTGCACGATAGACATTCTTTGGTCGAGAACTATGCTTCCCCGAACGGTTGATTTTGATACGTGGTAAAATAAAGCATTTTCCTTTTTTTTCAATGGTACCGTTTGTGGCAATAGCAAGTACATATATGGCGCCTAGTGAAAAAGTAAAATCAGGTTTTCACGCTTAAAACATGAAGCAAATTGGCTGAAAAAACCTTTTAATGATTTTCGAAGCAGTCAAGGTTGAATATAAGCCACATATTCAGGCTACGAGAAAACATCTTCTTTGGGATGCCTTCTAGCTAGAAAAATATGTTCCGTTCTCATGATGGCAAGCGGGGACCACCTCATGCGGAGATCAGGACCTTCGGAAGCACGTCATTCTCAAAAGAGGGCCGCCTTTTCTCAATGGCCGTGGTACATGCCCGTTCACTTGAAGCACTTCGACAGAGTGTTGCAATATATAAATTCACATCGTAAAAGTCAAAAGACAGCGAAATCGCTTTCTGATATGTTTTGCAGCCATCACTACAGCAAGACGTGCACCTGACAGCTGCTCCTGCATTTATCATCCATTGTGTTCATTCCACGCCAGATAATTTTTATGCAATGAGGGAGCTTGAAGATCCTTGGTGCAGTAATAGACCAGTATTCAGCGTAATTTTTACCTTAAACTTTACCTACTGCAAAAATTATATGCAAGTCTTTGTTATCGCCGTGAGAAATCTTCAAAAACCGTTATTTGTCCAGCTGCTTTTCTTCGCACAGCACTCCCTCAATCTCTGGTCGGTTGCCGAGATGATTTCCCTCTTAGTGTATCAAAATCAACAAAATATTTGTGTGACCCCTCCTGACACAATGTTTCAAATTATGACCTGTGATTATATTAATATGCAGAAGTCATCATCCAACCTTCTTTCACCCGCCCACGGGATGGGTGAACGAAGCATAAGAAACAATGGTGGCCGGCTAAGAGGTGCTGCGTCTTAAGACATTGGCGTGCGCTACGAATATTGACTCTACTGCATCTTCTGTGAGTCTCACTCTTCCATCGGAGACTATATAGTGCACCCCAGACACTGGCGGACATTGTCACAACGGAAATTTTCTATATGTAATTTTGCTGTTAGTGCTGTTTCATATTCTTCTGTTTTATTCTGCATAACGGAAGAAAGGTTTTTTTTTTATTATACATCTTGAGCAATTTAAAAGGAGTAGCCGTCGCCAGCAAACGGTGACAGCCCATGTGCTCATTTTTTACTTAAGATTAAAAAAGACGTTCAGTACATTCATTGTAAGAAATCATGAGAATATTCACACAAGGCAGGCCGGAGGAGCCGGTGACATGTAAAAGCGCAGCAAACTGTGAGTGCTATCCAAATATTAAATGGAAGAGACTGCTAAATTCTGAGATAATGACAAGTGAGAAATCGAAAGCACACAAGAAAAGCATGCTGCGTGAGCGATGCTCTAGATTCGAACCGCGCTGAACCACAATTACGAAGGACCACTGAAGACGTCAGATGCTCACCCGTAATACGCGGTCAGGAAAGAGACACGGAGATAGCATAAACACGAGTTATAGTTAAAAGCTAAGAAATGAGTGCGGAAGTGGGCTACCTTTTGGTCTACCCCATAGACGCTTTGTGCGAGAATTTAGAGGTTGGCGAATATCTGCTTCTTGGGTATACGAATAAAAACAAACATTAAGGAACGGATACCGAATCGAATGTGAAATAGTCAAGCGTATAGATGCATATATTTACAACAGGGATATTTACTTCGTTATAATGAAGTATCACACCTGTACTAATTGATTACTGCAGAAAAGACAGCCATGAGTGACAGCGGGTTAGTTGGCGACGCAAGATTCCTCATTTAAAATTGAAACAAAATCTGCAGGAATATTCTCTCAACAACTTTATAACCTGCTTGCGAACAACCTCTCCAAGAAATAATGAGTGCTGTATGTTAAGCTTTCCAAAAACGCTAAATAAATGGTGGCAAAAGATGACAAGTTACTAAGAAAAGAAAAGAAGCTGCTCAAACATACGCAATGTAAAAGGGCCCGTTGCAAGGAAAACATGACAGCATGCAGCGTAAAAGAAAAGAAAACGGCTTCATGAATATGTTGCCAAAATCACTAAATTACGCACTACAAGCGTAACCCAGAAACTGTCGCGTAGGTTTCTGCCAGGAAACCGAAAACAAAGCTTGGATAGCCCATTTTGTTTCTGCATAGCTTCAGCAGCTTTTATCGTTGTCTCATTCATGACAAATTGCGTCACTTTGTTTAGCGGACGGAGAACAGTAATCAAACTAACATTTGGATGTTGCGAAATATTTGGTTAGTTTCGAATATCTGAAAATACCGAATAGTTCCTAATTGAATACGAATAAGGATAGTTATTGTGATGTATTCAATTCATAATCGAAACTTCAAATATTCGCCCATTCCTACGACAAAGAAAGCTTTTGGTAAGGTTCACCGGTTCCTCCTCTTATTCGGATGCCGCTGTACAAGCGGTGGCACCTGGGAGGCCAATAAAGACCGCCACCCGACAACCCAATCTGCACCACGTATCAGGAGAGGGGGTCGAGGGGGTCGATGGGGTACGGAAGCCTCTTTTTATTTCAGGTGAGCAGCCTTCGTCTCAGTCGAAGCCTTATTGGCCCAAAGAAAAATGGTATCTGAGGTGAAATGAGGCGTAAGACACCTCGGAAGGTCTGCTTGCCCAGAAAACCAAGAAAGGAGAAAGAAAACCTCGTATTGGCTGTGAATATGGCAGCTTGTGCAGAAACGCCAATATCAACAATGCTTTGGTGCAAAAAAATCACTGTGTTACACCACTGCAAATAAATAAATAAATAACTAAATAAATAAATAAATAAATAAATAAATAGGTATTAGATCTACGGACACTGTGCGAAAAGAACAAGCAGTCCGTTTTATTCACTGCTGAATGTTTCATCCCTGGGGAAGCAGATTGCGTTCTACTTCGATAAATGTAATTTTCAGCTTTGCGTTTTTCTAAATTGCAGCAAATATCAGCAAAACCAAATAGATCTAAACCGAACAACTTGGAAGTAAACTAGGAAGGACGACTCAGGGGCAAAGGCTCTTCTGCGCAAGAATATCCCCTCCAGTCATGAATTGTGGCTCACTTACCATAAATGAGTCGACGTGAGGATTATAATTCTATTGCAAGATTGTGTAGATTACAATGAAAAAAAAGTTAAAAGTGCACAGTGTGATCGTCAGGCTCAAGTGGAAAAGGTTTCGATGGGGCCGAGCCAGCGCACTGAGAAAAGATAACATGATGAAGAGGGACGTGCCGGCGTCTGGGATTGGTCCGCTTTCCCTTGCCTAGCTTGCGGTGGCTTGTCTAAAATCGCGGAGGCATGCAACGGACATTTAAAAGTGCCGCTAAAACGGATCCTCAGCAAAAAAAAGAGTTCGCAGAGCGAAGTGGTACACATGCCGAAAGTGCTCGATAACGTTATAAGGCCACGCGAAATGTTGTGTTAAACGCAAATAAACCCACGCCCACTGGCAGGTGCGAGTAGCCTGCGCCTGAGCGATCGGTGGTAGCCACCTTCTATTCCTTTCGGAACGCAGCAGTCTCCGGCTATTCAGGCGAAAATTCAGTTCTGCATATTAATGTATCTTTAAGACGTACACTTCACTTTGACGCAATGAATTTTCGCTGTTTTGTGACGTCGAGTTACAAACAGCTGAAGTGGGTGCAGCCTGAAACCTCTTCACCAATAGCAAAGGGTTAATGGTGATAAGGCGTTGAATCAGAAATAATTATTGGTATTTTGTTCCATCGAATGATGAATTAGTCAGTCTGTACACGTCATATCAGATTGGGAGCTATCGCAGTTTTCGTGATGTCGCATGACAGGCAGGCGAAATGGGGTTTTTGACCAATCGCGGAAGGCTGATTGCAGAATTAGAATAGAACTGTCTAGAATAGCTTTACGTTATAGCGTCCAAGAATTCAATAATTTAGTCACAGCAAGTTCGCGAGTTAAGTCTTCACCGAACGCATTACGAAGAAGAAAAAAGAAAGCTATAACCTCGTAAGCCGGCATGTCGAACATATCCTCAGACATTGGTAGCGTCCTAAATAAAGGGGTCGAGTTTAGCAGGACTCAGAAAATTGATGTGGAATGAAGTCACAATGCTCAACTACAAGGCTCAATTCACCTGATCTTTAGTGCTTGTCTTTGTTTCTTTTTTTTCTGCCTTGAAGCTACTGCACAAAGCTGGTGTACAGAAATGCATTCGTGGATAAAGATTCACCGTCCTTTTCCATTATAGTAGCCCTCCTTCATGGTGATGTAGCATCTACAAACTGAAAAAAAAACAAAACATTTCGTTGGTGTAGCAAGGCATGAAAATTAAAGAGCAGCAATTTCAAAGAAGCATAGTGGCACTCAGAACAAGTATACTGATCGACAGACGTGTTACGTAGGCAAAAACCAGCTGCAATGATCCCTGCTTACGTGATCCAAGTGCGTACAATCAAAGCAGTAGGCTGCTGTGAGGGGAAGCATACTCAATGACGGCAGACCAAGAACGACTCGGCGAAACGGTCTTGGTGAGCCCCCAAAAGAAAGCAGGGGAATTCGCATGGGACGCAAAATAATAATGGCGAGGCAAAGGTTGCGAAAGGCCCGAGTAGAAGAGCGGGGTGAACTCGGGGTACGTTTCGTAACTGTGCCCGGCAACAAAAGGGTCACAGCAGGGCTATTGCGGAAAAGAGCTGTATGGAAATGAGGGCAAAGCAAGAACAACACATGGTGTCAGCCAGCCTGTGCGAGAACCACAGGGAACGCGGGGAATGGCTTCGTTTCCGCTGACTATCTTGCGAGGCTGCAGGAAACTGGGAAACTGGGCAGTGGTTCCCGCTCAAGAAACTGGCGGTCGTTAAAGGAGCAAGGCGCCACCTGCGTCGGCACTATAAATGACAGCCATAATAATGAATCTAAGGTTCCGAGAAAGGGCCAGTGGGGGCCTGCTGTGAACTCGGGCTTCTGGCCTGCTTTTTTTGACTACCGAGTTTTGGGCAGGCACTTGAAGCGAGGGTTTGCTGCGAAAATTCGTCGTCTTCGTCTTCGTTGCGATTGTTGCTCTTGTTGTTGTTATTGCGTCTATTTTTTTGTTTTCTAGGAATGACGCGTAAACACAAGCCTAGATACTTCAGCCGCTATATAGCCTATAGGCGCACGAAAAGAGGCAGAAAATTACACCTGGTGAAAAGGGGCGACGTTGTCACCATTGATGAAACTATGACACTTAAATTTTTAGATAGATGAAGCCGAAGGTCGAATCACTTTGAAGACACGCATATTGAATGATGTATCGGTACCTTCTTGTCCTGATATAGGCAATTTCTGCTCTTTTCTTTTTTTTTAACACCAGCGGGTGTTTGCGAAAAGACACTACATCTTCCCATATTGCTTTCTCAGGGGTGTAGACACTCTGTCGTTGCGTAATTTTTACGGAGTGGCTACTGCAAAAAAAGTGGAAAGCCTGAGTCGGTGAGGGCCTCTGTAAATATCAAATAGCATGTTCAGCCAGGCTGCTTGCGGCAGACTCTCCATCACTGATCTTCCGTATTTTATTTATTTTGTTATTTCTATAATTAAGTAAAGCGAAGGCGTGTTCGTCTCACTCCTTCTTTTAGCTTCAATCTTTGACTCTGAAGTCAGGAACACCACAAAAAAATAAACAACCTGCAAACTCTTATGAAGACCACATACGAGGGAGGCCAAAAAGAAAAAAAGAACAAGGCTCGTGCCAACTGAGCTGTTGCAATTTGATAAGCCTCGCTTGTTAGGTATCAGATGTAGCTGTTTCTGTATTTAAATGATAGCATTCATGTGAAATTATGTAATATCAAAGCGATGAACAAGACAGAGGATCGATTTATTTACTGATTAGTGAAAAATTTTACAGTTGTGGAATAAACGCATTGTCTTTCTTATGTACGAATGAATAATTTCTATATCAACCACGAAGCCGATCTTCATTACGTACCCTTATTCCATTTTTCCCTTATTTTACTGGAACGTGGAAGTTGTAAAGCGGTAACAAAAAGAAAAGAAACATTTTGCCTATCTGCAAATAATATTCGTCTTTCTTCTGAGTGATTGATAGCCGAGATCATCCTGAGGCGAGGCAGCTCTCGGAAACAATTATTTTGCTTTTGTCTACCTCCCAAATGCTTTCATCTTGCCGTACAAACGTCGTTAATACGATAATAGTTTAAGGAACAGTACGGTACCCCCATACTTTTTATTATTTTTGGGGAGGGGGGGACTAAAATAGTTCACTTGTATTTTTCATCCATGTGCAGCACCCACTCAGTAGCATATTATGAAGCAGCTTCGACGAATGATCCCCCGAGCGTGTTTCGTGGTGCAACGTCTCCTGTTATTGAAAGTCTGTTATTTATTTACGGCGTTAGTAGGAATCACTCAAGGTGGCGTGCAAACGCTGATATTGACATATTCATTGCATTTCATAATATAAAGGGGACATCCACATCTATCCCGCCTCGTGCGTGAGGTTGTCGCGTTCTCGCGCAAAGGGCGCGAATGCAGCCAAATAAGAAATCTAAACATCGTGATCGATGGAAGGCACCGTTTTCGCTCACAGCGCTTGAGAGGAACAGATCGGTGAGACACGCGTACAAATCATTCCCCAAAGATAATACAGTGCATAAAAGGGGATCTTACTCTAGCGCTTTTGATGATGGCCTCTCGAGATCCTCTACGAGCGTTAAGATGGATGCGTTATAAACGATGTTCCAAGCGCTGTATTTTCAAGCGCCCAAAAAAGGAGCATTGACAGGTATACTTGGAAGTAATAATGTTAATTGAAAAAGATAATGTTGTGCTGAGGCTTACAGAAAAAAAGAAAGAACTGGACATGGAAAATGTAATTTTGTTTTACAGGGGCGTGACAGCAAAAGATGAATCTTTCAAGTAGCTTCCACTACCTTACATTTTATTTTCACATTCTATACTTGTTACTGGCGGGCTATAAGTGGCACTTTTCGATTACTGTAGAAATTGGAAGCTATAGGCTGGCGCACTCAATGAAAGAAAAAACAAAATGGGAGCGGGACACGAGAACAAGAGAGTCACAGCGCTGCTCTTCTTTAAAATAAATAGAAAGAATTTGCATGGAACAAACACGGCACGAGGCAAGCTCAAAATGGAAGAAAAATTTCGCCTAAAGGAGCGGTTGCCATGAAATCGAGTGAGTCGGAAGAGCTAGATTACCTTCGGAGAACACGATACCTTGCGTTCTCATTAACCTAAATTACCCCGAGATAGTTTAAGTAAACAAATAGAGTTGGAGACACGACACATGAATGCATCTCAAAGGTCTGCGAGAAAAACAGGGCTACCGCTTCATTTCTCCTACTCGGCTAAGAGTGTAATTTCCGAAATAAAGCCCATTTTGGCAGGAAAGCGAGCTTGTTGTTGGGAAGGAAGATACCCTGTATCTTGCTTTCATGCAGCGAGCTAGCCTACGAACAAATGAACTTGAGAAAGAATCAAATCCACAAACAGAACAGTGATCAGATTGCAAGGTCGAGCGAGACGAGAGAAATACACATGCGTATGTCGAAGATCGGGCCGGCATAATACAGTGATTCAGTTTGCTTTATTCTATTCCTTTCACACTAATCATAATTAACGGCAGGGGAAATGTTGCTCGGACCACTTTCGAAGCGTGAGAAGCAAAAGCCTTTCATTGGAATCGTTACACTGTCTCCGACGCTGGTTTCCTTGAAAAGCACTGAACGACAGCCAATCGCATACGACCTAATATTCGTATCGTTCGTACGCGTTGTTAGCAGCACGAAATTGGTATAAGTTGACATGGTTGTGTTATTGCACTGGCATCGTATTTTTTTTTTTTTTGGCATGCGTGAAAACAGGGCTGGCTACGACAGGCGCTGTGAGTGACTGCAAGATAAAGGCGGAGGAACGTGACCATTGAACAGCCGATGTTAGTATTTCCCTGAGAAGGAGTAAAAAGCGAGTTCATCTAGGTGAAACGGAGAGCGTACTACGACAAATACTTTTGACCCAAACTGCTGTCGAATAGGAAAAAAAAGAAGAAAAATCAAAAGAAAAAAACGCCAACCAGATCGCTGCTGGCTTGCTACAGGACACTGCAGCATATTCCACAAGAACGTCTCGAGACAAATCACAAAACCCATAACTCAATAGGGCAGGTGAGTCGACATTAGGTGGCTTTCCCGCATCAATTTTTGATGGAGGCACACCCCTTTCACAAATATACTTTCCCTATCTTAAAGAATGTTTTTGAGTTTCAGAGAGGGCACTCATTGGTTAATGCGCTGATACATGGTAGCTACAGGCGTCATCGCTGCAACATTTGCCCTGTCTTGCACTCATGCGCGTTCGCACTCACTTCCGTTGACACCTATGCCTCCGGTCTATCTCCGGCATATCGCTCTATCACGTAAGTGACTATAAAGATTAAAATTGATGAATATTTAAATTAAATTAAATTCTGTGATTTTACGTGTCAAAACAACTACATGGCTATGAGGCACGCCGTAGTTGAGACTCCAGAATAATTTTGATTTCATGAGGTTCTCTAACGTACACCCAATGCACGGCACATGGGCGTTCTTGCATTTCACCTCCATAAAAATGCGGATGAATGTTTGTAACGGTATAATTACTGCGATGAAATAAAGAAATAACTGAATCAGAAATGTCAAATTTGAGTTCAACTGCACTATTTGCATTCAATATTGATTTAATTCATTCCCATAGCATGGTAAAGAAATTATACGAATATAACCTGCATAGCTCTCTACACGGTGCGAAACATTCTTCAGAAAAGTTCTACAAGCAACGAGAAGTGCCGTAAAAGTCAAGATTTCACTTAGCATTTTAGCGAGAATAATCAGTCTGGGACACTGGATATCTGCGAAAAATAAGATTTCTAGAGAATGTATTATTGAAGCCGGCTCTCACTACGTTTCTGCACAAGGAAAAATACCAAATGCACCCTTTCTCCTTCTCTGTTCCACAATTTTGAAATGCCAACAGCACTGAATCTTCTACAAGCTCTGGTGTGTTGCCTGATCTTGACAACATTCTATACAGCCGTAATGATGCCTCACACCGAGTAGTACGCGTTATGTTCGTTTTCATCTTCCAGCATTATCGAGTAGAAATAATCTTTTTTTTCATGATGTGGTAAGACTTGTAAAACCTATTAAAAGTGAAGAAAAAAAGCAATGGTCACCTACAACGGTAACTGCAACTGTGTTCTCATATGAGTAATAATAAGAAGCCTATTGCGTAATATGAGGTATCATTACACATCCGGAAAATCTAGAGCTGAATTGGAAATATTTTTCTTCCACGTCGGAAGTTCATTATTTCGCTCTCACTTCATGTTCAACTCCGGGAGCCCCGGCAGGTAGCACGTCAAAACGTTTACGTCAATTTTTTGGTCTTGCTGTTCTATTGCTGGGTATTTATAACGAAGGGTGCATGAAAGAAACAACATGATCCAGTGGGAGCTTCATGGAGAGTAGGGGCCGCAGAATACAACAACGTGAATCCAGAGACTATGTCATGAGAGCTTTAGGGAAGAGAGCAAATTTGCAAAACAGCGATAGAACAAAAATGAAAGAATTCCTCAAAAATAGCGGCAAATGCGGGAGATAAAGAACAATGCCGCAATGCGAATAACAGGAAATCGCGTGCACTTACTCTACCACTAAATTCCTTCGACCTTGCATTTTTGCGTTCGGCCTAGGTGAACAGAACTAGCTCAGTGTGAAGCCTGCAGCACTTCCTGCATATTTAGCTCTTTTGCTGTGTTTTTTTTTCTAATGCCCCTCCTTACACACGTGCCAGCTGCCGAGTGACTCGCCGTTTCGGTCAGCGCTGGGCATCACCCGTACTGCGTTATTCGCTCCAAACATTTCCTACGTGTCCGCAAATGATGCTGCCGCTTCTTGTCAAATGCCGCACCTGGCGCCATAGCGAGATTCAGATCAAATCGTTGGCGGCCCGCTGCGCGAATCGGTGAAGTCGGTTATCTCGACGGCACCACCGAGCGGCGGGTGAGAAGCATATAACATTTCCACGCAGTTCTTCCTCGCAGCTTATGTGCGGACGTGTCAAGGAAGTTATATTTCATGCCAAACGCCTCGATACAGTGAACCAAGCAAATTTTCTGGCACGGAGTTGGCCGGTGAACGTGACTGTTTAACATCCGTCAACCTCGGAGACTCAACACGATTTTGGCATCCCCCCGGCAGAAAATGAAAGCAGAACGTATGATTTGTGGTGCAATGATCGATGCTGGAACCGAGGAGCCGAATGACACTTCCACGCGCCCGATAACGAAAGCCTGTTCTCAGTAGTGGTCATAAAGCGCGCCAAAGACCAAGCCGACACGAACACCTACGAGAGGACGTGACATGTCCCTGCCCTCTTCGCCTTTAGCGCGTTTTATGAATGCTGTCAAGACGAACCAACAGCCCGAAACAAGGTATTCGTGCTTTCGAATCTCTTCGATGTGTTTACAGCGACGAGAGCATGAACACAGAGCAAGTTTTAAAAAAAAGTTTATTGTTCCTTCAATTGAAGAAAATTAAAAAGAAAAGGCTCCTGAAAAAAAAAATTACAAAGTAGACGATTGCAGTGAACGGATTTGGCGTTAGTCTGCTTTTATGTTTAACACAGTCTTTTGGTTATGAATGATGATGTTTAACATTCCAAAGCAACAGGCAAGCTATGAGACACGCGATAGTGTGAAGGTCACTGCTAATATTAAGCACCCCTGGGCTCGCTAGCGTTCACCCCAGGCATGATGCGCGAGTGTCTATGGCATTAAATTTTATAGCTGTATCCCAGCGTGAGGTAACCATGAACCTTATTTTCAAGGGTAAAATCTCATTAGAGACATTATAGGATCATTAACTATGTTCAAATTTTGCTTAGCAATGAACCCAGTAACAAAGGCAAAAGTTGAAAAATCACTGTGTTACCTTTATAATTAAGGTTGCACAATACAGCATAATATAACATACAATATGCGTATACCATAATATAACTTGCAAAATACAGATTACAACATAACATAACAACAAATAACATAAACATGTAACGTATTACAGATAAAGCGAAATACACTGTACAGGAAAAACAACCAACTACGAAGTTCATAGCGAACTTATAACTCGAGGAAGAGCTTGAACGCTGGGACACAAGTGACAGCCTAACATGCTCGGGAAGGCCATGCATGGATTGAAAAGTAGCAGCATACTAATTGCTAGCCACTCGCGCTCAAGCGTCCATTTAACCATACGTGTAATACATTCGGACGTGTTGGCACTCAGTCGGAAGATCGAAATTGAGATAGCGGAATCAGAAAACGTTGGACACGTGTTGAAAGGAATAGCAGTTTCGACCAGCGGATATACCGAAATTGTGCGATGGTCGATGACACCTTTGAGAAATGCTCGCACTTTTAAGAGGCCAAGAGACGAAGTGTGTCGAGCAGCTATTCGCCTTGGTACTAGCAATGCCATTACAATGTCCTCGTACAAAGATGGATGCGGCTCTCGCCTTTAGCGGCCTTTGTAAGAGCTAGCATGGACTGTTAGCAGAGAAATCGAAGCAACATCTTGCGCGGCAACAACGGCCACAGGTATTTCTCAATGTCTTCCATTCTCGTGTCTTACTGACCTCCAGGCGAAGAAGGGCCTCCAGGATCAAGCTGGGTGGGTCGAGGTGGCCACTGTAATCTTGGAATAGAGACCAACCCTGCACCACTCCCTTCCCCCTTTTTTGTCATCAATAATTAAAGTTCATCATCCAGCAGGAGCACACGAACTTGTGTTTCGGTTTCTGCACCATCTCAAATTTTAACACAACGGGTCTTGGCTCAAGATAACTCCCTCAGAACCAATGATTCCATTCTATACATGCCCTTGCAACGATGCTTAATGGAATGTAACCCTTCAGCTGACTGGCCAATTTTTTTCAACTGCCACCGTATCTGTCACGTCGAGTGTTGTCGTAATAAACGGTAGCCTTCGCTATTAAGAACGTGCTTGCCCATTTCTAGCCGTACCGACATAGTCTACCGCCACTTCCAGCCTCTTTTTGAGCCGTACAACCTCGACGTCCCCACTACGGCATGCAGCTTGTCACCTTTGCCGAGACGTACACAATTCCGTTCACGACAAGCACATCGCTCGTCGTCTCTTTTCGTTAAACGACGACACGCGTCCATGCCGGTCAGTCTTGGTCAGCAAAACTATAAACAGATACAAATCATTCCATGTTTAAAATAATTTAGCCCCAATGGTACAGTTTTTTTTTCTTTTGTACATTCGCCCAATGTGATACCTCTCATTTCTATGCCATCGAAGTTTTGCAATGTCTGCGCTATGTGAAGGAGCTAGAACGAGCCCCACAGACGTCTTAGCACTGTTGCGGCAACTTTACAGATAGAGAAAACCTACGCGAAAGAAAGCGTAGCACTCCTTTCCAGTCGTGATGGGAAGGAAGGGCATCGCACTCATCTCCTGCGTGCTCCTTGGCCCATTGATAGGAAGCCTTCGAGCGCGGCACAAGATCAAGATGGGAGAAAGGAAAACGTAGAAAACACCACCGAGGACGGTATTTTGCTGAGCGCCCCGGGGGCCGCATAGTACACAAAACAGAGTCACGATGTAGCCCCGCTACATCCAGCATCTGCCAGTGGATCTCATATCAACTCTCAATGCTGCAACTGTCTACAGCGTGGCGGTGGATCGGTTTGTGGGGAGTCATCATCGTCTTCGTTTATCAGGCCGACCGTCCTATTGGCAACGGAATGGGCAGGACAATAACAGAGCGGGGATCATTTAACATGACATCCGAAGGAAATCAACGAAAAAGAATCGCAAGAAAAGTATTACACGTAGATGGACAGAAGGCTTGTATGCGTGCGGACTTCATGCTGGAAGAAAGGCCAGCGTAACGGGCACCAAGAGATAGCAGATCTGCTCGAATGGCGCTGGCGACGAGCTGGAAGTAACAAGACCGGCCGCACCCCCGACAGGCAGGGGCAGCGCGATGGAGCGCAGCAGACTGACGGGTGGACTCCGTGACCCCTGCACGATTTATCGAGCATTCGACGTGGAGGCGCCGTTTGTCGCTTGCCGTGGCGACTCACTGGTCTGTTCCGCCAGTTGCGCGGCCTGTGGCCACGCCGATACCCTGCACTCTCCACGACCTCCGTTCCCATAATTTTGTTTTACACATGCGTCGAGCACATAACAAACGGCGGCTGCGTTGTATCTCGCTGTTCAGGACTGGCGGGGTCAATGTGTTATGTGTCTCGAGGGACAACGTATGTACACGCGTTCACTAGAACGTATAAGCCAGCCGGTCGTTGCAGTGAAGGACCAGCCGGCATTTACATGAATTCGTGAATGACTGTGAATGCTGCGTTCCGCATGCATGACAGTCAATATAATGGTGTTTGGAGAATTTCAAAAAGATAAACGATGCAGTATGTGGGCATTCAAGGAAAATTTCATGAAATAACAAGAGTCCCTGAACAAAGGGACTCCACAGAACTGAAACAATAAGTTCCTAAACGAGAAGACAATATTTTAAGGGTTTTGGAGTTTGAGGCTGCCGAATCCTTCTTTGTTAGCATCCCCGAGTACTATTCTTTATGCAGCGAACCGTAATTTTAAGCTGCAGAAAATGCGATCAACATCTGCCCCTGTTCACTTGTTAGTATCATTTTGATTTCGGCACTGCAATACGTCACAACTGTATCTCGGTATGGAAGAAGGGTAGTTTCAGACTTCAAGCAATCCATAGAGCACATTCCTTCATCAGCTAAAGTCCGGCGTAGGATATTTCGGCGATCATATTAGGCACACTCGCTTGACATATCGCCCTCCCACTTTAATTTAATAAATGATATTCTGGAGTGCTACGTGTCCCCAACCATGATATCATAATGACCCACACCATATTAGGGGACACCGGTATAAATAAACGTTTGAAGAAACTTCGTTCAGTGGGTAAGCGTACTGATGAAAGAAATTTACTTTTTCATTGGAACTAGCTAAAGGCCTCTGTAAGGTTCTTGCATGGCCGAAACGGCACGGGTCAGACTTCTAAATGTTTCTGCCAGATACACTCTCATTTCACAGTCGGTACCTGCAGAGATTCGTTTTATTTTGTCTATATTTATCCCATAAATAAAAAGAAAAAAAATTGCCCTCGTGAAGTGATTCTGCCGGTGCTCATGGCTCAGAATGTTCCAGGACTACCTGCTTTGAATAAAATATATCGAAGTGTAGAATTAATCTGTGAGCAACATATTTGTATATGCTTACTTTCAAACTAGAAGCTGAGCCCTTCAGGAGACAAGCACTACCCCTTACAACGACAACAAAAGCTAAGTCTTAGCGTATCAAACGCTCTGTGTAGGCTGCGGAAATGCGACAAAACAAATATTGCCTCTTATTGTCACAAAAGTGGTGCCGTTAGGTGATGACATATCGTCCCTTACAAGACGATGACACAATTTTAAGGCGCACTTGTACTAAGAGCTTTGTGTGCACCAGTGTTTCTTCGTAGGCAACACAGACACCTGGTGAATGTGTGGGCACTCGGAAAGTCCATTACGTGAGCAGCGTAGATCATCTGCGTTTCTCGTGCTGTCGAGCTTCATGTCCTAGGAGGGAGAACGCCGTTGTGACAATGACTGGCTGGCGCAGAAATATTTTCTGCTGTCCAGAAGATAAAATATCACAGTCCTTGTGTTGCTGCCTATACCAGTGGTCGCTCACTGCTCATTACGCTTGGGCCTCACAAGTCATAAATAATGAATTTAGTGCTGTGAGGAAACAAACTTGTGATATTTATTGTTCAATGTAAGTTATTGACGTAAACTAACAGAATAGCTGGCTGTCAAAAAGACCGTAGAGTCTGTAATCACACGGAAGACGCGCCGGTGATATACCGGAAGCCACGCCTAGATTGTAAATTTAGGCACACGGAAACAAATATGACTGCTAAGAAGGCCGTACACCGGCGTATATGCAACATGGTCAAGATATTTAAAAGGCAGCAGTATAAGATAAGGAAAAGAAATGCCTAAACGGCACAGTACTGATATAAAAAGAAAAGACATTTTCGACAACTTCTTCTACCTGCTCTGATTACACGGCAGCAGTGAGTGGTGTTTCGTTAGCTGGTACTGCACGCTTTTGAAGTGAAAAAGAGCGCGGCAGGACGAAGACTGCGCCTGCGTTGTCTACTTGCTGTCAGTCGCGGTTTTGACGCGCTGTTTCCGACTTCAAAAGTCTGGTCAGACGAGTACTGTGTCCCTAAACGTGTTTTTCTTTACGTCTGTAATGAATTTCTGCTCACCGTATAAATTTCCAGAGTCTGTCGAAGAAATATGGCGCGTGCCGAAACACGGTTCCTTAGGCAAGTGCGCGTGAATGGCAGCAGAACGATGACATTGTCTATCGCACACAGGTCAGGCAGGATATCGTAGACATGGCTGCTCTTCTTGCGAGGATATTTGCATAGAGATGCGCATGGTGGCGCTTTCGGTCGCAATACCTTGTTTCTTAAGTTACAAATATTAAGGAGTACTTTGGTAAACTGTCCAGCCTTCAGATTTTTTTTTTATTTTGTGTAAAACTCGTACTCTCCGTCCACTGGACAGAATGGCTTTAACACGCTGATATTTCAAGCAAGGAATTTCGTCACCTCTAATTAACACTTTTCTTACATTCCACTCTGTGCCCCTCAGCTTTCTGTCCTGCACGATTGGCATGTTTTAAAGATAACATGTTCAAGGAACGAAGTAGGGAATAGAAAAACAATATAAACAAAAAATATCCTTTTTGTTTTACTCTTTATTGTATCAAACAAAACAGGAAGCTAAGACAATGCGTGACTTATAAGTATATCCCACAAGTCAACGTTATTAGCGATGAACAAAAATTTAATTAGGAGACAATGTTCCTTAATGCTTTTTATTTGCCGGAAACTCGGCGTCGAACAATGCAGTAAGCTAAAAATGACGGTACGTTTAAGCTTCAAAGTTCGTGGCCGTTCATTTCCGTTTACAGGAAGTGCTGAATTCCCTTTTTCCCGAAGGCCGTCTGAAAGTAACGGCGGCAGCCTACACGCTTAGAAGAACACATTACAAAAGTTCCTTTTTTTTACTGAAATAAGCCGTGGTCTGCGTTTGTTCAGAAAGCTCGCTAAGGCTAGTTGGTAAAGCTCATGCTTCGTTTCCGTAGCCACGGCATTTAGGAGCGTGTAATCGGGTTTACTCTGTCCGTTGTTCCATTTCGTTAAGGCTGGCCCTCATGAAAAAAAACTTTCAAGACGGATCGCACGAAACGCCAAAAAGAAAAGAAAAAAAAAGGAAAAGAAGCCTAGCTAGCCACGCCGCCACATTTTCATTGTACCACACGCCACGTGACAATCGAGCGGTGAAATTGCTGAGCCTTCGCAATTTAGGTTGGGCGTAATGCAGGCCTGTTACTACTGTTGAAAGTGAACCGCAAAAAGGCTCGAAGTGTTGAGCTGCAAAAATATATATGTGTTTATATACGTGTCCAAGCTATTATTTTTTATAAGTTTTCGTTGCCAGGCGTACTGCGTTCGCTCTGAAGCACGAGGAAGCAGTCACAGCATCAACGGCACGAACCAGGCTGTGGCGCTACAAACAACAAACATCTGCACGCACGAAAAAGCTATGAATCCCATCACGCAGATCCGATTTAATCGAAGGCTTTTCTTTCAATCACATGTATAGCGCGGCCAGTTTACCGCTTCTGTTGGTGCGATTTGCATGCGGTGAGAATCCTGGCCATTAAAATAAGCGGTGCTTAGCTGGAAGATTAAGCCAAATTTCAACTTAGTCGATATGACGTCGGTTAGTCTATGCGTGAGGACCGTGTTTTACGCAGTCATCGACCTACCACCACCACAGTCGCTGTCGTCGTCCGAGTTTTCACCGTGCCGTGTCCCGCTGTTGCCAACGTCGTCATTGTTATTGTTGTATTACGAGGAAACCGCGCAAAATAACCAGACAAGATGGACTGGGCAGGGGCCGATCCTGCCGAATGTTGTTTCGGCTTTTAGGGGCTAAGAGAAGCAAAAGCGCACATTTACTCAAATTTATTTCGACCAAGAGCACTGTCCTTCCACTGAAGTTGCTATCCATAATGAAGGCTGGTTTAACGAATTTAGACAAACGCACACAGAAACAGCAGTATAATTTAATTTTGTCGCCATCCAAGAACTGTGCCCGGACCACGACAACATGTCCACACTTGTATTAGCCACATTCTGTACTTTCGAGCTAATTTGACTTAATTCTTCTATCAGATCCTCTTGAAGTGCACCTCGCTCTGCGTGGAAAGCTTGAATAAGATATCACAAATTTAATGATAGCTATGAGGTGTTCGTTGTTCTTTGAAATTACTACAATATTGCATAAAAATGCCCCACAGTAAAGCTAAGCAGACGATGAGCCAATTTATACCTTCAATTTTATACCTTTTACAGAGATACCAGCTGCCATAAGGGCATTGCATAAAGAAAGAGCATTGGAAGCACACGTTAATATCTTGGAAATTATGCGCAATACCTCCAGAGATACCTCAATTCTGCACAAGTGGAAAAATATCTATCAATACGTGGGCCAGGCAAGGAAACACAATCTTTCCAAGGCTATTCCCTGCCTACCTAGAAGAAGTGTTCCAGCTACCAGACTGGGAAGGATTACGAGTGAGGATCAATAGCGAATGCGTCAACAAGCTTCGGTTTCCAGATTACAGTGTCCTCTCAGCAATGCAGTGGATGAATTGCGGCTAGTAATTGAGGACTTTATCGAGAAAGGGTACGATTAGCGTTGATGATTACTATGCAGAAGAGAAAGGTAATGTTCTGCAGTGTGGCAAGAGAATAGGAATTCTCGATTGGCAGTCAGCCTCTAGAATCTGTGCAGGAGTATGTTTATATAAGTCAATAACTCACAGGGGATACTAATGACGAAAACAAAATTTGCAGAAGAACAAATATGGGCTAGCGCGCATAAGGTAAGCATTACCAAATTATGACCCAGAGCTTACCACTACCGTTGAAAGAAGCGCACGGTCATTGAATTCTACCGCAACTAACTTACGGGGCAGAAACTTGTATGTTAATAAGGAATGTTGAGAACAAGTGATGAAATGCGCAGCGAGTGATGGAACAACAAGTGTTAGGCGTAACTTTAAAAGACAGGAATATAGCGGTGTGGATCAGAGAGCCAACGGGGACAGCACGTATTATTGTTGACATTAAGAGGAAAAATATAGCTGGCTGAGTAATGCGTAGGAAAGGAAATGTCTCCATTTAAAAAGTGCAAGTATGGCACGATTGCATTTCACAACTTCTGACATACAGTTGTGCAGAAAAGATTGTTTAATAGATGGATACTGTGTAGCTAATTCATCGGCCTTTTCATATGGCCTTTAAATAAGGAAAGGAATGAAACATAAATTTGTTTAGGAATAACGAATGACATTTATATTGATATACGCGATAACGCTAAGTAACGTTTAAACCAGAGACGGGCGAAAATCAAAATTTTTAAATAAAAATTGAATAAGAATAGAAAGTATTGAATATCAAATGGAATATCTTAGTCAAAGGCAGATGCATGTATTTAGAGCTGGAATAGCTATTTGGCTATAGTTAGGTATCGCGCTTCACACAGAGTATAGAAAACAAGACAGCCAACTATCACGGACAATTAGGATACGGTTTAAAATACAAGGTCATTAATTGACATTTAAAAAGAAAACTTCACTAATCGTCCCTCAAATATTTAGAGCCTGGTTGCAAAAAAGCTTTCCATAGATGAATGGCTGCCGTATGACTTCTTTACAAAAATGTAAAATAAATGGTGGCCAAAGAAACGAAATTGTGCAAAAAGAAAAAAATGCTATGGAACTGCTTGTGTGCTGTAAACTCATGTAAAAGCACCCGTTCCAGGAAAACTGTAAAACTGATGCAAAACTGTTACATGGCAGAGTGCTAAAAGCATTAAATGACAGATTACAAGCAAAGATCACAAGCGGTCCTCTAGGCTTCCGGCGCAGAAACGAAAACAAAGCTTGCATTACCCATTTTGTTTCTCCACTGCGTTGGGAACATTTGTCGTTTCCTATCTGATAATTCGCGATAGTTTGTTTAGAAGGCAGAGAAAAAGAACAAGATTTTAAGAGTCGCTTTTTGCGAAATGTTTGGTTAGTTTCAAGCATTCGATAATAAGGAATAGTTCATTTTTCAATATGAACAGTTGGTGTGTAATATTAGATTCATATTCCAAACTTGGGATATTTGACTGCCTCCAGTTTAGAGCCATAATGAAACAGTTGTAGGTCGTGTAACTACAAAATTTGGGCATGCAACTTTAGAATAAATTTTTTTCGCGAGCTGTTTCTGTATTTCGCTGCAGCAAACAAGAGAAACCAAATATTTTCTCCTTCATTATTTAGCCATTCCTCGATACCTGAGATTTACTCCAATAAAAATACTCACATTGCTCCACTATAAAAATTTGTTCAACACGTGCTATCATTGTCTCATATATTTTAAGAGGGTGACAACCAATGGGTCATCCCAAGATATATCCCGCATGTGCAAGCATAGGCAAGTCGTTGGGTAATTCGGCCGTACACGTTCAATGAGCAACTTCGAAACAGTTTTCTCTTAAGCGACAATTCTAGAACGACTCGAAACCTTCACATAGAAACAAATAAGGACAAAACGAGACAATGTGACGGAGCGGCAATACGAAAATATGTGGCAGGAGACAGCTAAAACACTGCGCACGCACGAGCTTTATTCAAAAGATTCTTAGACATGACACGAACACTCAGGAAGCAAGCAGGATTGGTTACTTACAAATGCTGGCGTATTTAACTCTACAGTATGGATTACTATTCACCAGAGCACGCTAGCGTTTATTGAAGTTTTTCTGTAAGGCTGGCTGATTTTACGCATTACGTCGATGTATATACATGAAAGAACAGAACACAAGTCATGAAGTCGTGACCCAGCAATAATGTGCAGCGCAATTATTACTGAACATTCATTCGAAATGGTGATGGGCCTACTGTACCAACACTGGAATTACATTAAGAAAATGTACGGCTGCATCAATAATGTTCAGTTGGTATGACAATTTAAACAAATTACTTTAAGTAGCCTGTCCGTCAGTCGGAATGGAACATAACGGAATACGTTTGAGAAAATTATCCGTGCAGTTCAAGTGCATCGCACGCAATAAAATGTAATAAAAGTACAACGCAATATATATAAAAACTTTATATTAAAAATTGAATAACTGCATTGTATGTGCCACAATCACGATTTGATTGATGGACAGTTGCGCCCCAGTGAGAAAGCCGGCAAAAAATTGGACCAAGTTGGGTTCTTTACCATTACCCGATTCAGTGTGCGGCAGCGTGTTACAGCAAAGCTATTAATGCGACTATGGTAGCACTCGAAAATGGTTCACACCAGATTTCACTGTTTTCTGGCAACATACATAATTCACAGAGCTAATACGTGCAAAAAATTGCGAGAATGGTAGGGGGACGCTGGAAAATGTGGACACGCGTGTGTCAGTTTTCGATTAAATGAAACATTCCTAAATCCCTGTTTTTTTTTTCGACCCGTTTAGAAGCGTTATATGAAGCGCTTCAGAAGTTTTTTGGCTTGCCTGTGAGGGCTAACAAGGGCACATAATTGTTATTAGGAGAAAATGAGGGCGACATTATTGTTGACATCTACCGAAGTTTCAGATGTATAGGTGAAGTGCTTTAGGTTAGCTACGTACCTTATTCAAAAAAGTTAATGGGTGAATCAATATCCAGTTAAAGACTGCAAGGGACAGCTTGTTGAGCAAGTTGGGGGTGAAAAGGGGGCTGTAGAAACTAAATTGTTCTGGGAGGCCCGCACCATGTCAGGGAATAGTGTCCCAATGACCATGTCAAAGCGCTAGCTGCTATGAACAAGCTATGCGATAAATGAAAGATATGGGATTGTCTTATATCACTAATGGACTACGGTTGCTTTCGCGTAACAGGTACTTCATTCGGATGGCACGCACATTTGAACAAGCCACAAAGCAAGTCGGAGCAGTCACGCAGACGTCACACTCAAAAGGGAGCAGTGTGGGTGGCTTTCGTAGATTACTGCACATAGATTGACCCCCTGCAAACGACGACAACTCGGGAGTGGAAATGAACTCCGAATCAGACAGCGTATCTCCCATCCCCCTCATAAGTTTGTAGCCCCCACAAACTACTCCCTTGTTCTGCTTGCGTTCGCGTCACGGTTCAGAGCACATTGCACACTGCTCGCGCACTTTGCCCCGTGACGCCCGTTTTGTGAGCCCTGAGAGGGCGCTCGATAAGAATCACCCCTCCTCAGGACGGTGCTGAAGGTTAACACGCTTCCGAGACTTTGACTCAAACTAGCCACGCACCGAAATTCCTAAACACAGCTTAACGAAGGCAGCGCACAATGAGCGAGTATTGCAAGTGGAAACGAGAGCAAAAAGAATAAAAGTTTTCCCGTGAACAGTGAAAGTTTCTGATAGGTCGGTTGGCTGCCCCCGCGATTGGGGAGTGGGAAACGCTAACGTGCCGGAGCAGTTGGCGGCACACCGTCCTCAACTATTAGCGAGAAGTGTGTGTGGGGGGGGGGGGGAGGTGTAGGGGGAGGGCGGGGTAATATGCTATCGGCGAACGGCATTATAGTTCGGGCTTCCGACAATGCAGCCACGCTTTCCAAATCAGCACATTGGACTGCGTAGCCAACCCTCTCTTTCCTAGCGTGAGTTCAAATAAGCCTAGAAAACTACAGCATATAAGAATCAAGCAACATTTCATGCACAGGCAGCATAAAACATATTTGTTCTCTCGCTCGCTCTGGCCATTCACGCAAATATTTCGCGCGTGCACGTAGGCGTCGAGCAAGCCTCTCGGTCCACCGCGTAGCTATCAGAGTGGGGCCGCAGCTTGCGGAGGACGGCTTAAACCGCTGAGAGAACCGCGAGCTGCAGCTCAGTACCTGCCCAGTAGCTCTCTGTCTCTCTCTCTCTCTCTCTCTCTATCCCATTGCAGCGCTCCGTGAACGGGCCCACTGAGCTGTGAAATTAGGATGCGCCCATTTGGCGCAATCTCTGCACGCCCACAACACACGCCATCACCTCATGACGGAGCGCACACAATCCATTCTCTTCTCCTCAGCTCAACACTCTCTCCTCTCTGTGTCGAACATCCATTGTGAAAAACACTGTCCCCTCCCCCCCCCCCCCTTCCCACCCCGATTGTCCCCAGTCTAGCCGAATGCAAGGTTCTCTACAGCTCCACAACCATAAACATTGCTTTTACTGACTATAAGTAGCCAGACCATTGGGGACCAGATTGGGAACCAAAACGGCAACTCACCAAATTTGGCGGAAAATAAGGGTCAATATTTTGGTCTTGTCATCCCCCGAAAACAACCCTTGTATGTAGTTTCCTTACATTAAATTAATAAACAGGAATTTACAATAGTGTGCCCTCTCGTTCCTGCTTGTTATCTTAAGCAAACGCCGTTCTTGGGCTGCTTTTGTAAGTGACGTTTCTCACTGTAGCTGTCAGAGTGCGCTGCAGCTTTGTGAAATAGAAAAGAACATAGAAGATTTTAGTTCACACATGAAGTCTGTTATATAAACACGTTTTACACTTAATGATTCTTTTCAGGAAACTTGCATTTGTAGTCAATGTCCCGACCTCTAACACCAAAAACTGGGAGACGGCATATTGGCTGCGCGTGTGCATGCTTACTTGCGTTGTTTCCTGGGTTTCTTCCTTTTTGCACTCTTGCTGCCACTGCCACTATCAAGCTAACTTATAATACGTGAGCATTCTTAGGCAAGTAAAACCGAAGTTCTCCATCACGCGAAAGTGTGACGACTTGCATCTGCACAAAAATTCGTAATTTTCGAAGGTATTTAATCATTGTAATAGTGGAAATGTAGACAATTTGTAGCCTTTCAGGGATCAGGAACAATCGAAACGCATATTGATCAGAGAAAATGCACTTGGGCTGCATAGAAGATGGATGCTGAAGCCTATGGTAGGGCTTGGCCAGCTGAAATTTTGGCGTGGGCCAAATTGAAATATGTGTGGACCACATTGAAGTATAGGGGTGGCCAACGTAAATTGGGGGCTGGGCAACTTGAAGTTTTGGGAGTGGACTAAGTTAAGTTTGGGGGTGTGCCAATCTAAATTTGGTTTGGTCAACTTAAAATTTGGGTATGGCCCAAAATAAGTTTGGGGGTGGGCGAAGTTGAAGTTTGGGGGCGGGTTAACATAAATTTGAGGTTTGGCTAACTTAAATTTAGGGGTGGGCCAAGTTGCGATTTCTGGGAGGTTCAATTTTGGAGTTAGGGGTGGCCACACGACAATTTGAGGCTGGGCCAACTTCAAATTTGGGCGTGTGCTAAATGAAAGTAGGGGTTGGGCCAACTTGACATTTGGGGGTGAGCCAACTGAAATCTGGGGCGGCTCAACTGAAATTACGCATGCTTAGACAACTTCTGTGGAGTTTTTGCATGCTTTTTTCTCCTCTTAACCTGTGGTTGGGTCTACAACAGTTTGGCGGGCTGACTGCATTACCTTTGAGACCTACCTCGTACATTGGTTGACCTCACGTGTGGGTAGAAATGAACTTTCTGAAACATTTCATTCTCTTTAACTCATAACTTAGAGGAATCGGCGCGACAATTTTGTTTTTCCTCCGAACCTCAACCTGAATCGAACTGGAAAATATGTTGGACAGAGCCCGTTCCGAGCCCGAAACATTTGTGTTCGACACTGTACATTAGATTTCAATAAACGATAGGACCGATGAAGGTCTTTAAAGCGCACCTCACCAGGTTTGGGCATTTCGAATTGACAAGTGCAGTGCAATCAATGCGCACTAAGGCTTGTGCCTCAAATGTATTACACGCCTATGCACCATGAATATAGGTGAAATTTCAAACCAAACACCCTTCGCCTTTCTTGTGAGCACCGTGCTTTTTTAAGGAAAAATTGTTAGCGCCGTACTCCTAGCCGGAAAGTCGACGTCAATCGCGCCAGTGCGCCTATGTAGTCCGCCGTGCGGTGACATAGGCGCACCCAGTGGAACGTCAATTTCGGCCGCTGGTGATTGGCTAGGGCCGCTCCTCTCCTCCTCTTTCGTAGAGCTGCATCCAATCAGCAGCAGTCAAAATGGACCGTCCACTAGGTGGACTCTTACAGAATACACCCCCTGAATGGAGGGTGCTTCCGTAAGTGGAGCCAGTGTTACTAATGACAAATAATCCATTTTTCCTTTATTTATACTACCGGTCATATTTATCGATGGGCTTGGTGGATTCCTGGCCCAAATGCCAAGTCGAGCCGCAGAAGAACTAATTTGAATATTCTTGTGGCGCAACGCTCCATTGACGGCACGTAATAATTTTCAGCGTATAACCAAAATTTTCTACGTAGTCCGGTGAGGGGAGCTGTAAGTGTCCTCTCTAAAGAAAAAAAAAATATGGCCGTTTTCGTGGCAGACGATCGCACTTTGATGTCCGTCCTCTTGTATCAGTCACTAGTGGATTTTTCTACTTGTGTGTAGCTTGCTTTTTCTTTCATAGTCGCTGTTTGCTAGACGTCGATCATGGAAATTTTTTTTAAGAGTGCATCCACACACAGAATTGCTGTTTTGCATTGTTGCATTGAGGTACATTTCTTGAGCTCCTTCACACACGACAGCAAAGCACTATTAAGAATTTCATCGATTTCACAGCCCACTTCCCTCGAAAAACAACAACCACTAATAAAAAACACAGTACAGAAACAAAGGAAAAGGTACAATCATGGAGCTATTCCCCTCTGTAAAGGTGGATTACCAGCGAAGCTGTGCAACATACGACATACAACACAGATGTTCTCCACACACACACACGCGAATATATATATATATATATATATATATATATATATATATATATATATATATATATATATATATATATATATATATATATATATATATATTCGCGTGCAAGATGGGAACGCCGACAAAGTGAGGGCGATGCGAATGTAGACATCGCCGACGTGGGTCGTACAACGGCGAATCTTTGAGAAACCCTTATTACGAGGACGAATCAGGCAGTCTTTGCCCCTATTTCTTTAAATCAAATAAGGGCTTTAAGTGGTCAATCAACATATTCATTCCCAGCTGTGGGCCTCTCTTGGAATGGCTCGGCCTCATCTGCCGGTAGCAATGGCGCACGGCGCTGCTGTCAGTTAAGATGTCAGTCATAACATGCATCCATCCATGGCAGCTGTGCTTTCCACGTGCACGGCGTACGAGCAACGTATTCTGATTCGTTTGCAATGGAGAAAGGCATGAATGCCCATCTAAATCCACAGG